>NW_027458205.1:0-96385 GCF_050624435.1 Tenrec ecaudatus
GGCTTAAGCGAGGGCACTCCTTGGCTTAGGCTAGGACACCCCTAGGCTTAGGCTAGGGCACCCATAGCTTAGGCTTAGGCTAGGGCACCCCTAGGTTTATGCTAAGGCACCCCTAGGCTTAAGCTAGGGCACTCCTTGGCTTAGGCTAGGACACCCCTAGGCTTAGGCTAGGGCACCACTAGGCTTAGGCTAGGGCACCCATAGGCTTAGGCTAAGGCTAGGGCTCCCCTAGCCTAAGACTAGGGCACCACTAGGCTTAGGCTAGGCCACCCCTAGGCTTAGGCTAGGGCACCCCTAGGCTTAGGCTAGGGCACCCCTAGGCTTAGGCTAGGGCACCACTAGGCTTAGGCTAGGGCACCCCTAGGCTTAGGCTAAGGCTAGTGCTCCCCTAGCCTAAGGCTAGGGAACCCCTAGGCTTAGGCTAGGGCACCCCTAGGCTTAGGATAGGGTACCACTAGGCTTAGGCTAGGGCACCCATAGGCTTAGGCTAAGGCTAGGGCTCCCCTAGCCTAAGGCCTGGGCACCCCTAGGCTTAGGCTAGGACACCGCTAGGCTTAGGCTCGGGCACCCCTTGGCTTAGGATTAGGCTAGGGCTGCCCTAGCCTAAGGCTAGGGCACCCCAAGGCTTAGGCTAGGGCACCCCTAAGCTTAGGCTAAGGCTAGGGCTCCCCTAGCCTAAGGCTAGGGCACCCCTAGCCTAAGGCTAGGGCACCCCTAGGCTTAGGCTAGGGCAGTACTAGGCTTAGGCTAAGGTTAGGGCTCGCCTAGCCTAAGGCTAGGGCACTCCTAGGCTTAGGCTAGGACACCCCTAGGCTTAGGCTAGGGCACCAGTAGGCTTAGGCTAGGGCACCCATAGGCTTAGGCTAAGGCTAGGGCTCCCCTAGCCTAAGACTAGGGCACCACTAGGTTTGGCTAGGGCACCCCTAGGCTTAGGCTAGGGCACACCTAGGCGTAGGCTAGGGCACCCCTAGGCTTAGGCTAGGGCACCCCTAGGCTTAGGCTAGGGCACCCCTAGGCTTAGGCTAAGGCTAGTGCTCCCCTAGCCTAAGGCTAGGGCACCCCTAGGCTTAGGTTAGGGCACCCCTAGGATTAGGGTAGGGTACCACTAGGCTTAGGCTAGGGCACCCATAGGCTTAGGCTAAGGCTAGGGCTCCCCTAGGCTTAGGCTAAACCTAGGGAACCCCTAGACTTAGGCTAAGGCACACCTAGGCTTAGGCTAGGGTACCCCTAGGCTTAGGCTAGGGAACCACTAGGCTTAGGCTAAGGCACCACTAGGCTTAGGCTAAGGCTACGGCTCCCCTAGCCTAAGGCTAGGGCACCCCTAGACTTAGGCTAGGGCACCCCTAGGCTTAGGATAAGGCTACGGCTCCCCTAGCCTAAGGCTAGGGCACCCCTAGACTTAGGCTAGGGCACCCCTAGGCTTAGGCTCAGGCTACGGCTCCCCTAGCCTAAGGCTAGGGCACCCCTAGGCTTAGGCTATGGCACCCCTATGCTTAGGCTAGGGCACCCCTAGGCTTAGGCTAAAGCTAGGGGACCCCTAGCCTTAGGCTAAGGCACCCCTAGGCTTAGGCTAGGGAACCCCTAGGCTTAGGCTAGGGCACCCCTAAGAATAGGCTAGGGCACCCCTAGGCTTAGGCTAAGGCTAGGTCACCCTTAGGCTTAGGCTAAGGCACCACTAGGCTTTGGCTAAGGCTACGGCTCCCCTAGCCTAAGGCTAGGGCACCCCTAGACTTAGGCTAGGGCACCCCTAGGCTTAGGCTAGGGCACCACTAGGCGTAGGCTAAGGCTAGGGCACCCCTAGGCTTAGGCTAAGGCTAGGGCAGCCCTAGGCTTAGGCTAGGGCACCCCTAGGCTTAGGCTAGGGCACCACTAGGCGTAGTCTAAACTAGGGTTCCCCTCGCCTCAGGCTAGGGCTCCCCTATCCTCAGGCTAGGGCACCCCTAGGCTCAGGCTAGGGCACCCTTAGGCTGAGGCTCAGGCGAGAGCTCTCCTAGCCTCTGGCTAAGGCAACCCTAGGCTCAGGCAAGGGCACCCCTAGGCTGAGGCTCAGGCTAGGGCACCCCTAGGCTTAGGCTAAGGCACCGCTAGGCTTACACTAGGGCACCCCTAGGCTTAGGCTAAGGCTAGGGCTTCCCTAGCGTCAGGCTGGGGCACCCCTAGGCTCAGGCTAGGGCACCCCTAGGCTTAGGCTAGGGCACCCCTAGGCTTAGGCTAAAGCTAGGGCTCCCCTAGCCTAAGGCTAGGGCACCCTTAGGCTTAGGATAGTGCACCCCTAGGTTTACGCTAAGGCTAGGGCTCCCCTAGACTAAGGCTAGGGCACCCCTAGGCTTAGGCTAGGGCACCCTAAGGCTTCGGCTAAGGCGAGGACTCCCCTAGACTAAGTATAGGGCACCCCTAGGCTTTGGATAGGGCACCCCTAGGCTTAGACGTAGGCTTGGGCTCCCCTAGACTAAGGCTTGGGCACCCCTAGCCTAAGGATAGGACACCCCTAGGCTTAGGCTAGGGCACCCCTGGCTTAGGCTAGGGAACCCCTAGGCTTAGGATAGGGCACCCCTAGGTTTAGGCTAAGGCTAGGGCTCCCATAGACTAAGGCTAGGGCACACCTAGCCTTAGGCTAGGGCACTCCTTGGTTTAGGCTAGGGCACCCCGAGCCTTAGGCTAGGGCACCCCTAGGCTTAGGCTATGGCACCCCTAGGCTTAAGCTAGGGCACACTTAGGCTTAGGCTAGGGCAGCCCTAGGCTTATGCTAAGGCTTGGACTCTCCTAGCCTAAGGCTAGGGCAGCCCAAGGCTTAGGCTAGGGCACCCCTAAGCTTAGGCTAAGGCTAGGGCTCCCCTAGCCTAAGGCTAGGGCAGACCTAGGCTTAGGCTAAGGTTAGGGCTCGCCTAGCCTAAGGCTAGGGCACTCCTAGGCTTAGGCTAGGACACCCATAGGCTTAGGCTAGGGCACCACTAGGCTTAGGCTAGGGCACCCATAGGCTTAGGCTAAGGCTAGGGCTCCCCTAGCCTAAGACTAGGGCACCACTAGGCTTAGGCTAGGGCACCCCTAGGCTTAGGCTAGGGCACCCCTAGGCTTAGGCTAGGGCACCCCTAGGCTTAGGCTAGGGCACCCCTAGACTTAGGCTAGGGCACCCCTAGGCATAGGCTAAGGCTATTGCTCCCCTAGCCTAAGGCTAGGGCACCCCTAGGCTTAGGCTAGGGCACCCCTAGGCTTAGGCTAGGGTACCACTAGACTTAGGCTAGGGCACCCATAGGCTTAGGCTAAGGCTAGGGCTCCCCTAGCCTAAGGCTTGGGCACCCCTAGGCTTAGGCTGGGGAACCACTAGGCTTAGGCTAGGGCACCCCTTGGCTTAGGCTTAGGCTAGGGCTCCCCTAGCCTAAGGCTAGGGCACCCCTAGGCTTAGGCTAGGGCACCCCTAGCCTAAGGCTAGGGCACCCCTAGGCTTAGGCTGAGGCAGTCCTAGGCTTAGGCTAGGGCAGCCCTAGGCTTAGGCTAAGGCTAGGGCTCGCCTAGCCTAAGGCTAGGGCACCCCTAGGCTTAGGCTAGAGCACCCGTAGGCTTAGGCAAGGGCATCCTTAGCCTTAGGCTAGGGCACACCTAGGCTTAGGCTAGGGCACCCCTAGGCTTAGGCAAAGGCTAGGGCTCCCATAGCCTAAGGCTTGGGCACCCCTAGGCTCAGGCTAGGGCACCCCTACGCTTAGGCTAGGGCACCCCTAGGCTTAGGCTAGGGAACCCCTAGGCTTAGGCTAAGGCTAAGGCTCCCCTAGCCTCAGGCTAGGGCACCCCTAGACTCAGGCTATGGCACCCGTAGGCTCAGACTAGGGCACACCTAGGCTCAGGCAAGGGCACCCCTAGGCTTAAGCTAGGGCACCCCTAGGCTTAGGCTAGGGCACCCCTAAGCTTAGGCTAAGGCTAGGGGACCCCTAGGCTTAGGCTAAGGCACCCCTACGCTTAGGCTAGGGCACCCCTAGGTTTAGGCTAGGGCACCTCTAGGCTTAGGGTAGGGCAACCCTAGGCTTAGGCTCGGGCACCCCTAGGCGTAGGGTAAGGCTAGGGCTCCCCTAGCCTAAGGCTAGGGCACCCCTAGGCTTAGGCTAAGGCTAGGGGACCCCTAGGCTTAGGCTAAGGCACCCGTATGCTTAGGCTAAGGCACCCCTAGGTTTAGGCTATGGCACCCCTAGGCTTAGTCTAAAGCTAGGACTCCCTTAGGCTTAGGCTAGGGCACCCCTAGGCTTAGGCTAAGGCTAGGTCACCCCTAGGCTTAGGCTAAGGCACCACTAGGCTTAGGCTAAGGCACCACTAGGCTTAGGCTAAGGCTACGGCTCCCCTAGCCTAAGGCTAGGGCACCCCTAGACTTAGGCTAGGGCACCCCTAGGCTTAGGCTAAGGCTACGGCTCCCCTAGCCTAAGGCTAGGGCACCCCTAGACTTAGGCTAGGGCACCCCTAGGCTTAGGCTAAGGCTACGGCTCCCCTAGCCTAAGGCTAGGGCACCCCAAGGCTTAGGCTATGGCACCCCTAGGCTTAGGCTAGGGCACCCCTAGGCTTAGGCTAAAGCTAGGGGACCCCTAGCCTTAGGCTAAGTCACCCCTAGGCTTAGGCTAGGGAATCCCTAGGCTTAGGCTAGGGCACCCCTAGGAATAGGCTAGGGCACCCCTAGGCTTAGGCTAAGGCTAGGTCACACTTAGGCTTAGGCTAAGGCACCACTAGGCTTTGGCTAAGGCTACGGCTCCCCTAGCCTAATGCTAGGGCACCCCTAGACTTAGGCTAGGGCACCCCTATGCTTAGGCTAGGGCACCACTAGGCGTAGGATAAGGCTAGGGCACCCCTAGGCTTAGGCTAAGGCTAGGGCACCCCTAGGCTTAGGCTAGGGCACCCCTAGGCTTAGGCTAGGGCACCACTAGGCGTAGTCTAAACTAGGGTTCCCCTAGACTCAGGCTAGGGCTCCCCTAGCCTCAGGCTAGGGCACCCCTAGGCTCAGGCTAGGGCACCCTTAGGCTGAGGCTCAGGCGAGAGCTCTCCTAGCCTCTGGCTAAGGCAACCCTAGGCTCAGGCAAGGGCACCCCTAGGCTGAGGCTCAGGCTAGGGCACCCCTAGGCTTAGGCTAAGGCACCACTAGGCTTAGACTAGGGCACCCCTAGGCTTAGGCTAAGGCTAGGGCTTCCGTAGCGTCAGGCTGGGGCACCCCTAGGCTCAGGCTAGGGCACCCCTAGGCTTAGGCTAGGGCACCCCTAGGCTTAGGCTAAAGCTAGGGCTCCCCTAGCCTAAGGCTAGGGCACCCTTAGGCTTAGGATAGTGCACCCCTAGGTTTACGCTAAGGCTAGGGCTCCCCTAGACTAAGGCTAGGGCACCCCTAGGCTTAGGCTGAGGCACTCCTAGGCTTAGGCTAGGGCAGCCCTAGGCTTAGGCTAAGGCTAGGGCTCGCCTAGCCTAAGGCTAGGGCACCCCTAGGCTTAGGCTAGAGCACCCGTAGGCTTAGGCAAGGGCATCCTTAGCCTTAGGCTAGGGCACCCCTAGGCTTAGGCTAGGGCACCCCTAGGCTTAGGGAAAGGCTAGGGCTCCCATAGCCTAAGGCTTGGGCACCCCTAGGCTCAGGCTAGGGCACCCCTACGCTTAGGCTAGGGCACCCCTAGGCTTAGGCTAGGGCACCCGTAGGCTTAGGCTAAGGCTAAGGCTCCCCTAGCCTCAGGCTAGGGCACCCCTAGACTCAGGCTATGGCACCCGTAGGCTCAGACTAGGGCACACCTAGGCTCAGGCAAGGGCACCCCTAGGCTTAGGCTAGGGCACCCCTAGGCTTAGGCTAGGGCACCCCTAAGCTTAGGCTAAGGCTAGGGGAACCCTAGGCTTAGGCTAAGGCACCCCTACGCTTAGGCTAGGGCACCCCTAGGTTTAGGCTAGGGCACCTCTAGGCTTAGGGTAGGGCAACCCTAGGCTTAGGCTCGGGCACCCCTAGGCGTAGGGTAAGGCTAGGGCTCCCCTAGCCAAAGGCTAGGGCACCCCTAGGCTTAGGGTAAGGCTAGGGGACCCCTAGGCTTAGGCTAAGGCACCCGTATGCTTAGGCTAAGGCACCCCTAGGTTTAGGCTATGGCACCCCTAGGCTTAGTCTAAAGCTAGGACTCCCCTAGGCTTAGGCTAGGGCACCCCTAAGCTAAGGCTACGGCACCCCTAGGCTTAGGCTAGGGCTAGGTGACCCTTAGGCTTAGGCTAAGGCACCCCTAGGCTTAGGCTAGGGCACGCCTAGGCTTAGGCTAGGGAACCCCTAGGCTTAGGCGAAGGCTAAGGGACCCCTAGGCTTAGGCTAAGGCACCCCTAGGCTTAGGCTAGGGCACCCCTAGGCTTAGGCTATGGCTAGGGGACCCCTAGGCTTAGGCTAAGGCTAAAGGACCCCTAGGCTTAGGCTAGGGCACCCCTAGGTTTAGGCTAGGGCACCCCTAGGCTCAGGCTAGGGCACCCCTACACTTAAGCTAGGGCACTCCTAGGCGTAGGCTAAGGCTAGGGATCCCCTAGCCTAAGGCTAAGGCACCCATAGGCTTAGGCTAGGGCACCCCTAAGCTTAGACTAGGGTACCCCTAGGTTTAGGCTAAGGCTAGGGCACCCCTAGGCTTATGCGAGGGCACCCCTAGGCTTAGGCTAGGGCACCCCTAGGCTTAGGCTAGGGCACCCCTAGGCTTAGGCTAAGGATAGGGCTCCCTAGTCTAACCTAGGGCACCTTTAGCCATAGAATAGGGCACCCCTAGGCTTAGGCTAGGGCTCCCCTAGGCTTAGGCTAGGGCACCCCTAGGCTTAGGCTAAGGTTAGGGCTCCTCTAGCCTAAGGCAAGGGCACCCCTAGACTTAGGCTAGGGTACCCCTAGGCTTAGGCTAAGGCTAAGGCTCCCCTAGCCTCAGGCTAGGGCACCCCTAGGCTTAGGCTAGGGCACCACTAGGCTTAGGCTAGGGCACCCGAAGGCTTAGGCTAAGGCTAGGGCTCCCCTAGCCTAAGACTAGGGCACCACTAGGCTTAGGCTAGGGCACCCGTAGGCTTAGGCTAGGGCACCCATAGGCTTAGGCTTGGGCACCCCTCGGCTTAGGCTAGGGCACCCCTAGGATTAGGCTAGGGCACCCCTAGGCTTAGGCTAAGGCTAGTGCTCCCCTAGCCTAAGGCAAGGGCACCCCTAGGCTTAGGCTAGGGCACCCCTAGGCTTAGGCTAGGGTACCACCAGGCTTAGGCTAGGGCAGCCATAGGCTTATGCTAAGGCTAGGGCTCCCCTAGCCTAAGGCCTGGGAATCCCTAGGCTTAGGCTAGGGCACCGCTAGGCTTAGGCTAGGGCACCCCTTGGCTTAGGCTAAGGCTAAGGCTCCCCTAGCCTAAGGCTAGGGCACCCCTAGGCTTAAGCTAGGGCACCCCTAGGCTTAGGCTAGGGCAGCCCTAGGCTTAGGCTAAGGCTAGAGCTCGCCTAGCCTAAGGCTAGGGCACCCCTAGGCTTAGGCTAGAGCACCCGTAGGCTTAGGCAAGGGCACCCTTAGCCTTAGGCTAGGGCACCCCTAGGCTTAGGCTAGGGCAACCCTAGGCTTAGGCAAAGGCTAGGGCTCCCATAGCCTAAGGCTTGGGCACCCCTAGGCTCAGGCTAGGGCACCCCTAGGCTTAGGCTAGGGCACCCCTAGGCTTAGGCTAAATCTAGGACTCCCCTAGGCTTAGGCTAGGGCAACCCTAGGCTAAGGCTACGGCACCCCTAGGCTTAGGCTAGGGCTAGGGGACCCCTAGGCTTAGGCTATGGCACCCCTAGGCTTAGGCTAGGGCACCCCTAGGCTTAGGCTAGGGAACCCCTCGCTTAGGCGAAGGCTAAGGGACCCCTAGGCTGAGGCTAAGGCACCCCTAGGCTTAGGCTAGGGCACCCCTAGGCTTAGGCTAAGGCTAGGACTCCCCTAGCCTAAGGCTAGGGCACCCCTAGGCTTAGGCTAGGGCACCCCTAGGCTTATGCTAGGGCACCACTAGGCTTAGGCTAGGGCACCCTAAGGCTTCGGCTAAGGCGAGGACTCCCCTATTCTAAGTATAGGGCACCCCTAGGCTTTGGATAGGGCACCCCTAGGCTTAGACGTAGGCTTGGGCTCCCCTAGCCTAAGGCTAGGGCACCCCTAGCCTAAGGATAGGACACCCCTAGGCTTAGGCTAGGGCACCCCTAGGCTTAGGCTAGGGAACCCCTAGGCTTAGGCAAGGGAATCACTAGGCTTAGGCTAGGGCACCCATAGGCTTAGGCTAAGGCTAGGGAACCCCTAGGCTTTGGCTAGGGTACCACTAGGCTTAGGCTAGGGCACCCATAGGCTTAGGCTAAGGCTAGGGAACCCCTAGGCTTAGGATAGGGCACCCCTAGGTTTAGGCTAAGGCTAGGGCTCCCCTAGACTAAGGCTAGGGCACTCCTAGCCTTAGGCTAGGGCACTCCTAGGTTTAGGCTAGGGCACCCCGAGCCTTAGGCTAGGGCACCCCTAGGTTTAGGGTAGGGCACTCCTAGGCTTAAGCTAGGGCACACTTAGGCTTAGGCTAGGGCAGCCCTAGGCTTAGGCTTGGACTCCCCTAGCCTAAGGCTTGGGCACCCCAAGGCTTAGGCTTGGGCACCCCTAAGCTTAGGCTAAGGCTTGGGCTCCCCTAGCCTAAGGCTAGGGCACCCCTAGCCTAAGGCTAGGGCACCCCTAGGCTTAGGCTAGGGCAGTCCTAGGCTTAGGCTAAGGTTAGGGCTCGCCTAGCCTAAGGCTAGGGCACTCCTAGGCTTAGGCTAGGACACCCCTAGGCTTAGCCTAGGGCACCAATAGGCTTAGGCTAGGGCACCCATAGGCTTAGGCTAAGGCTAGGGCTCCCCTAGCCTAAGACTAGGGCACCACTAGGCTTAGGCTAGGGCACCCCTAGGCTTAGGCTAGGGCACACCTAGGCTTAGGCTAGGGCACCCCTAGGCTTAGGCTAGGGCACCCCTAGGCTTAGGCTAGGGCACCCCTAGGCTTAGGCTAAGGCTAGTGCTCCCCTAGCCTAAGGCTAGGGCACCCCTAGGCTTAGGCTAGGGCACCCCTAGGCTTAGGCTAGGGTACCACTAGGCTTAGGCTAGGGCACCCATAGGATTAGGCTAAGGCTAGGGCTCCCCTAGGCTTAGGCTAAACCTAGGGAACCCCTAGGCTTGGGCTAAGGCACCCCTAGGCTTAGGTTAGGGCACCCCTAGGCTTAGGCTAGGGCACAACTAGGCTTAGGCTATGGCACCCCTAGGCTTAGGCTTAGGCTACGTCACCCCTAGGCTTAGGCTAAGGCACCACTAGGCTTAGGGTAAGGCTACGGCTCCCCTAGCCTAAGGCTAGGGCACCCCTAGACTTAGGCTAGGGCACCCCTAGGCTTAGGCTAAGGCTACGGCTCCCCTAGCCTAAGGCTAGGGCACCCCTAGACTTAGGCTAGGGCACCCCTAAGCTTAGGCTAAGGCTACGGCTCCCCTAGCCTAAGGCTAGGGCACTCCTAGGCTTAGGCTATGGCACCCCTAGGCTTAGGCTAGGGCACCCCTAGGAATAGGCTAGGGCACCCCTAGGCTTAGGCTAAGGCTAGGTCACCCCTAGGCTTAGGCTAAGGCACCACTAGGCTTTGGCTAAGGCTACGGCTCCCCTAGCCTAAGGCTAGGGCACTCCTAGACTTAGGCTAGGGAACCCCTAGGCTTAGGCTAGGGCACCACTAGGCGTAGGCTAAGGCTAGGGCACCCCTAGGCTTAGGCTAAGGCTAGGGCAGCCCTAGGCTTAGGCTAGGGCACCCAGAGGCTTAGGCTAGGGCACCACTAGGCGTAGTCTAAACTAGGGTTCCCCTAGCCTCAGGCTAGGGCTCCCCTAGCCTCAGGCTCGGGCACCCCTAGGCTCAGGCTAGGGCACCCTTAGGCTGAGGCTCAGGCGAGAGCTCTCCTAGCCTCTGGCTAAGGCAACCCTAGGCTCAGGCAAGGGCACCCCTAGGCTGAGGCTCAGGCTAGGGCACCCCTAGGCTTAGGCTAAGGCACCACTAGGCTTAGACTAGGGCACCCCTAGGCTTAGGCTAAGGCTAGGGATTCCCTAGCGTCAGGCTGGGGCGCCCCTAGGCTCAGGCTAGGGCACCCCTAGGCTTAGGCTAGGGCACCCCTAGGCTTAGGCTAAGGCTAGGACTCCCCTAGCCTAAGGCTAGGGCACCCCTAGGCTTAGGCTAGGGCACCCCTAGGCTTAGGCTAGGGCACCACTAGGCTTAGGCTAGGGCACCCTAAGGCTTCGGCTAAGGCGAGGACTCCCCTAGACTAAGTATAGGGCACCCCTAGTCTTTGGATAGGGCACCCCTAGGCTTAGACATAGGCTTGGGCTCCCCTAGCCTAAGGCTTGGGCACCCATTGCCTAAGGATAGGACACCCCTAGGCTTAGGCTAGGGCACCCCTAGGCTTAGGCTAGTTAACCCCTAGGCTTAGGATAGGGCACCCCTAGGTTTAGGCTAAGGCTAGGGCTCCCCTAGACTAATGCTAGGGCACTCCTAGCCTTAGGCTAGGGCACTCCTAGGTTTAGGCTAGGGCACCCCGAGCCTTAGGCTAGGGCACCCCTAGGTTTAGGCTAAGGCACCCCTAGGCTTAAGCTAGGGCACACTTAGGCTTAGGCTAGGGCAGCCCTAGGCTTAGGCTAAGGCTTGGACTCCCCTGGCCTAAGGCTAGGGCACCCCAAGGCTTAGGCTAGGGCACCCCTAAGCTTAGGCTAAGGGACTCCTAGGCTTAAGCTAGGGCACTCCTATGCTTAGGCTAGGACACCCCTAGGCTTAGGCTAGGGCACCACTAGGCTTAGGCTAGGGCACCCATAGGCTTAGGCTAAGGCTAGGGCTCCCCTAGGTTTAGGCTAAGGCACCCCTAGGCTTAAGCTAGGACACCCCTAGGCTTAGGCTAGGGCACCCATAGGCTTAGGCTTAGGCTAGGGCACCCCTAGGTTTAGGCTAAGGCACCCCTAGGCTTAAGCTAGGGCACTCCTAGGCTTAGGCTAGGACACCCCTAGGCTTAGGCTAGGGCACCACTAGGCTTAGGCTAGGGCACCCATAGGCTTAGGCTAAGGCTAGGGCTCCCCTAGCCTAAGACTAGGGCACCACTAGGCTTAGGCTAGGGCACCCCTAGGCTTAGGCTAAGGCTAGTGCTCCCCTAGCCTAAGGCTAGGGCACCCCTAGGCTTAGGCTAGGGCACCCCTAGGCTTACTATAGGGTACCACTAGGCTTAGGCTAGGGCACCCATAGGCTTAGGCTAAGGCTAGGGCTCCCCTAGCCTACGGCCTGGGCACCCCTAGGCTTAGGCTAGGACACCGCTAGGCTTAGGCTAGGGCACCCCTAGGCTTAGGCTGAGGCACCCCTAGGCTTAGGCTAGAGCACCCGTAGGCTTAGGCTAAGGCTAGGGCTCGCCTAGCCTAAGGCTAGGGCACCCCTAGGCTTAGGCTAGAGCACCCGTAGGCTTAGGCAAGGGCATCCTTAGACTTAGGCTAGGGCACCCCTAGGCTTAGGCTAGGGCACCCCTAGGCTTAGGCAAAGGCTAGGGCTCCCATAGCCTAAGGCTTGGGCACCCCTAGGCTCAGGCTAGGGAACCCCTACGCTTAGGCTAGGGCACCCCTAGGCTTAGGCTAGGGAACCCCTAGGCTTAGGCTAAGGCTAAGGCTCCCCTAGCCTCAGGCTAGGGCACCCCTAAACTCAGGCTATGGCACCCGTAGGCTCAGACTAGGGCACACCTAGGCTCAGGCAAGGGCACCCCTAGGCTTAGGCTAGGGCACCCCTAGGCTTAGGCTAGGGCACCCCTAAACTTAGGCTAAGGCTAGGGGACCCCTAGGCTTAGGCTAAGGCACCCCTACGCTTAGGCTAGGGCACCCCTAGGTTTAGGCTAGGGCACCTCTAGGCTTAGGGTAGGGCAACCCTAGGCTTAGGCTCGGGCACCCCTAGGCGTAGGGTAAGGCTAGGGCTCCCCTAGCCTAACGCTAGGGCACCCCTAGGCTTAGGCTAAGGCTAGGGGACCCCTAGGCTTAGGCAAAGGCACCCGTATGCTTAGGCTAGGGCACCCCTAGGTTTAGGCTAGTGCACCCCTAGGCTTAGGCTAAAGCTAGGACTCCCCTAGGCTTAGGCTAGGGCACCCCTAGGCTAAGGCTACGGCACCCCTAGGCTTAGGCTAGGGCTAGGTGACCCTTAGGCTTAGGCTAAGCCACCCCTAGGCTTAGGCTAGGGCACCCCTAGGCGTAGGCTAGGGCACCCCTAGGCTTAGGCTAAGGCTAGGGGACCCCTTGGCTTAGTCTAAGCACCCCTAGACTTAGGCTAGGACACCCCTAGGCTTAGGCTAGGGCACCCCTAGGCTTAGGCTGAGGCTAGGGGACCCCTAGGCTTAGGCTAAGGCTAGAGGACCCCTAGGCTTAGGCTAGGGCACCCCTAGGGTAAGGCTAGGGCACCCCTAGGCTCAGGCTAGGGCACCCCTACACTTAAGCTAGGGCACTCCTAGGCGTAGGCTAAGGCTTGGGATCCCCTAGCCTAAGGCTAAGGCACCCATAGGCTTAGGCTAGGGCACCCCTAAGCTTAGACTAGGGTACCCCTAGGTTTAGGCTAAGGCTAGGGTTCCCCAGCCTAAGGCTAGGGCACCCCTAGGCTTAGGCGAGGGCACCCCTAGGCTTAGGCTAGGGCACCCCTAGGCTTAGGCTAGGGCACCCCTAGGCTTAGGCTAAGGCTAGGGCTCCCTAGTCTAAGCTAGGGCACCCTTAGGCATAGAATATGGCACCCCTAGGCTTAGGCTAGGGCTCCCCTAGGCTTAGGCTAGGGCACCCCTAGGCTTAGGCTAGGGCACCCCTAGGCTTAAGCTAGGGCACCCCTAGGCTTAGGCTAAGGCTAGGGCTTCCCTAGCCTAAGGCTAGGGCACCCCTAGCTTGCGCTAGGGAACCCCTAGGCTTAGGCGAAGGCTAAGCGACCCCTAGGCTTAGGCTAAGGCACCCCTAGGCTTAGGCTAGGGCACCCCTAGCCTTAGGTTAAGGCTAGGGGACCCCTTGGCTTAGTCTAAGGCACCCCTAGGTTTGGGCTAGGACACACCGAGGCTTAGGCTAGGGCACCCCTAGGCTTAGGCTAAGGCTAGGGGACCCCTAGGCTTAGGCTAACGCTAGAGGACCCCTAGGATTAGGCTAGGGCACCCCTAGGGTAAGGCTAGGGCACCCCTAGGCTCAGGCTAGGGCACCCCTACACTTAAGCTAGGGCACTCCTAGGCGTAGGCTAAGGCTAGGAATCCCCTAGCCTAAGGCTAAGGCACCCATAGGCTTAGGCTAGGGCACCCCTAAGTTTAGACTAGGGTACCCCTAGGTTTAGGCTAAGGCTAGGGTTCCCCAGCCTAAGGCTAGGGCACCCCTAGGCTTAGGCGAGGGCACCCCTAGGCTTAGGCTAGGGCACCCCTAGGCTTCGGCTAGGGCACCCCTAGGCTTAGGCTAAGGCTAGGGCTCCCTAGTCTAAGTTAGGGCACCCTTAGGCATAGAATAGGGCACCCCTAGGCTTAGGCTAGGGCTCCCCTAGGCTTAGGCTAGGACACCCCTCGGCTTAGGTTAGGGCACCCCTAGGCTTAGGCTAGGACACCCCTAGGCTTAGGCTAGGGCACCACTAGGTTAGGCTAGGGCACCCCTAGGCTTAGGCTAAGGCTAGGGCTCCCCTAGCCTAAGACTAGGGCACCACTAGGCTTAGGCTAGCGCACGCCTAGGCTTAGGCTAGGGCAACCCTAGGCTTAGGCTAGGGTACCCCTAGGCTTAGGATAGGGTACCACTAGGCTTAGGCTAGGGAACCCATAGGCTTAGGCTAAGGCTAGGGCTCCCCTAGCCTAAGGCCTGGGCACCCCTAGGCTTCGGCTAGGGCACCGATAGGCTTAGGCTAGGGCACCCCTTGGCTTAGGCTAAGGCTAGGGCTCCCCTAGCCTAAGGCTAGGGCACCCCTCGGCTTAGGCTAGGGCACCCCTAGCCTAAGGCTAGTGCACCCCTAGGCTTAGGCTGAGGCACCCCTAGGATTTGGCTAGGGCAACCCTAGGCTTAGGCTAAGGCTAGGACTCGCCTAGCCCAAGGCTAGTGCACCCCTAGGCTTAGGCTAGAGCACCCGTAGGCTTAGGCAAGGGCACCCTTAGCCTTAGGCTAGGGCACCCCTAGGCTTAGGCTAAGGCTAAGGCTCCCCTAGCTTCAGGCTAGGGCACCACTAGACTCATGCTATGGCACCCGTGGGCTCAAGCTAGGGCACCACTAGGCTTAGGCTAGGGCACCCCTAGGCTTAGGCTAAGGCTAGGGCTCCCCTAGCCTAAGACTAGGGCACCACTAGGCTCAGGCTAGGGCACCCCTAGGCTTAGGCTAGGGCACCCCTAGGCTTAGGCTAAGGCTAAGGCTCCCCTAGCCTAAGGCTAGGGCACCCCTAGGCTTAGGCTAGGGCGCCACTAAGCTTAGGCTAGGGCACCCCTAGGCTTAGGCTAAGGCTAGGGCTCCCCTAGCCTAAGACTAGGGCACCACTAGGCTTAGGCTAGGGCACCCCTAGGCTTAGGCTAGGGCACGCATAGGCTTAGGCTAGGGCACCCCTAGGCTTAGGCTAGGGCACCCCTAGGCTTAGGCTAGGGCACCACTAGGCTTAGGCTAGGGCACCCATAGGCTTAGGCTAAGGCTAGGGCTCCCCTAGGTTTAGGCTAAGGCACCCCTAGGCTTAAGCTAGGGCACTCCTAGGCTTAGGCTAGGGCACCCATAGGCTTAGGCTTAGGCTAGGGCACCCCTAGGTTTAGGCTAAGGCACCCCTAGGCTTAAGCTAGGGCACTCCTAGGCTTAGGCTAGGACACCCCTAGGCTTAGGCTAGGGCACCACTAGGCTTAGGCTAGGGCACCCATAGGCTTAGGCTAAGGCTAGGGCTCCCCTAGCCTAAGACTAGGGCACCACTAGGCTTAGGCTAGGCCACCCCTAGGCTTAGGCTAGGGCACCCCTAGGCTTAGGCTAGGGCACCCCTAGGCTTAGGCTAGGGCACCACTAGGCTTAGGCTAGGGCACCCCTAGGCTTAGGCTAAGGCTAGTGCTCCCCTAGCCTAAGGCTAGGGCACCCCTAGGCTTAGGCTAGGGCACCCCTAGGCTTAGGATAGGGTACCACTAGGCTTAGGCTAGGGCACCCATAGGCTTAGGCTAAGGCTAGGGCTCCCCTAGCCTAAGGCCTGAGCACCCCTAGGCTTAGGCTAGGACACCGCTAGGCTTAGGCTAGGGCACCCCTAGGCTTAGGCTGAGGCACCCCTAGGCTTAGGCTAGGGCAGCCCTAGGCTTAGGCTAAGGCTAGGGCTCGCCTAGCCTAAGGCTAGGGCACCCCTAGGCTTAGGCTAGAGCACCCGTAGGCTTAGGCAAGGGCATCCTTAGACTTAGGCTAGGGCACCCCTAGGCTTAGGCTAGGGCACCCCTAGGCTTAGGCAAAGGCTAGGGCTCCCATAGCCTAAGGCTTGGGCACCCCTAGGCTCAGGCTAGGGAACCCCTACGCTTAGGCTAGGGCACCCCTAGGCTTAGGCTAGGGCACCCCTAGGCTTAGGCTAAGGCTAAGGCTCCCCTAGCCTCAGGCTAGGGCACCCCTAGACTAAGGCTATGGCACCCGTAGGCTCAGACTAGGGCACACCTAGGCTCAGGCAAGGGCACCCCTAGGCTCAGGCTAGGGCACCCCTAGGCTTAGGCTAGGGCACCCCTAAGCTTAGGCTAAGGCTAGGGGACCCCTAGGCTTAGGCTAAGGCACCCCTACGCTTAGGCTAGGGCACCCCTAGGTTTAGGCTAGGGCACCTCTAGGCTTAGGGTAGGGCAACCATAGGCTTAGGCTCGGGCACCCCTAGGCGTAGGGTAAGGCTAGGGCTCCCCTAGCCTAAGGCTAGGGCACCCCTAGGCTTAGGCTAAGGCTAGGGGACCCCTAGGCTTAGGCAAAGGCACCCGTATGCTTAGGCTAGGGCACCCCTAGGTTTAGGCTAGTGCACCCCTAGGCTTAGGCTAAAGCTAGGACTCCCCTAGGCTTAGGCTAGGGCACCCCTAGGCTAAGGCTATGGCACCCCTAGGCTTAGGCTAGGGCTAGGTGACCCTTAGGCTTAGGCTAAGCCACCCCTAGGCTTAGGCTAGGGCACCGCTAGGCTTAGGCGAGGGAACCCCTAGGCTTAGGCGAAGGCTAAGGGAGCCCTAGGCTTAGGCTAAGGCACCCCTAGGCTTATGCTAGGGCACCCCTAGGCTTAGGCTAAGGCTAGGGGACCCCTTGGCTTAGTCTAAGCACCCCTAGACTTAGGCTAGGACACCCTTAGTCTTAGGCTAGGGCACCCCTAGGCTTAGGCTAAGGCTAGGGGACCACTAGGCTTAGGCTAAGGCTAGAGGACCCCTAGGCTTAGGCTAGGGCACCCCTAGGGTAAGGCTAGGGCACCCCTAGGCTCAGGCTAGGGCACCCCTACACTTAAGCTAGGGCACTCCTAGGCGTAGGCTAAGGCTTGGGATCCCCTAGCCTAAGGCTAAGGCACCCATAGGCTTAGGCTAGGGAACCCCTAAGCTTAGACTAGGGTACCCCTAGGTTTAGGCTAAGGCTAGGGTTCCCCAGCCTAAGGCTAGGGCACCCCTAGGCTTAGGCGAGGGCACCCCTAGGCTTAGGCTAGGGCAGCCCTAGGCTTAGGCTAGGGCACCCCTAGGCTTAGGCTTAGGCTAGGGCTCCCTAGTCTAAGCTAGGGCACCCTTAGGCATAGAATATGGCACCCCTAGGCTTAGGCTAGGGCTCCCCTAGGCTTAGGCTAGAGCACCCCTAGGCTTAGGCTAGGGCACCCCTAGGCTTAGGCTAGGGCACCCCTAGGCTTAGGCTAAGGCTAGGGCTTCCCTAGCCTAAGGCTAGGGCACCCCTAGCTTACGCTAGGGAACCCCTAGGCTTAGGCGAAGGCTAAGCGACCCCTAGGCTTATGCTAAGGCACCCCTAGGCTTAGGCTAGGGCACCCCTAGGCTTAGGTTAAGGCTAGGGGACCCCTTGGCTTAGTCTAAGGCACCCCTAGGCTTGGGCTAGGACACACCGAGGCTTAGGCTAGTGCACCCCTAGGCTTAGGCTAAGGCTAGGGGACCCCTAGGCTTAGGCTAAAGCTAGAGGACCCCTAGGCTTAGGCTAGGGCACCCCTAGGGTAAGGCTAGGGCACCCCTAGGCTCAGGCTAGGGCACCCCTACACTTAAGCTAGGGCACTCCTAGGCGTAGGCTAAGGCTAGGGATCCCCTAGCCTAAGGCTAAGGCACCCATAGGCTTAGGCTAGGGCACCCCTAAGTTTAGACTAGGGTACCCCTAGGTTTAGGCTAAGGCTAGGGTTCCCCAGCCTAAGGCTAGGGCACCCCTAGGCTTAGGCGAGGGCACCCCTAGGCTTAGGCTAGGGCACCCCTAGGCTTAGGCTAGGGCACCCCTAGGCTTAGGCTAAGGCTAGGGCTCCCTAGTCTAAGCTAGGGCACCCTTAGGCATAGAATAGGGCACCCCTAGGCTTAGGCTAGGGCTCGCCTAGGCTTAGGCAAGGACACCCCTAGGCTTAGGTTAGGGCACCCCTAGGCTTAGGCTAGGACACCCCTAGGCTTAGGCTATGGCACCACTAGGTTAGGCTAGGGCACCCCTAGGCTTAGGCTAAGGCTAGGGCTCCCCTAGCCTAAGACTAGGGCACCACTAGGCTTAGGCTAGCGCACCCCTAGGCTTAGGCTAGGGCAACCCTAGGCTTAGGCTAGGGCAACCCTAGGCTTAGGCTAGGGCACCCCTAGGCTTAGGCTAGGGCACCCCTAGGCTTAGGCTAAGGCTAGTGCTCCCCTAGCCTAAGGCTAGGGCACCCCTAAGCTTAGGCTAGGGCACCCCTAGGCTTAGGATAGGGTACCACTAGGCTTAGGCTAGGGCACCCATAGGCTTAGGCTAAGGCTAGGGCTCCCCTAGCCTAAGGCCTGGGCACCCCTAGGCTTCGGCTAGGGCACCGCTAGGCTTAGGCTAGGGCACCCCTTGGCTTAGGCTAAGGCTAGGGCTCCCCTAGCCTAAGGCTAGGGCACCCCTAGGCTTAGGCTAGGGCACCCCTAGCCTAAGGCTAGTGCACCCCTAGGCTTAGGATAGAGCACCCGTAGGCTTAGGCAAGGGCACCCTTAGCCTTAGGCTAGGGCACCCCTAGGCTTAGGCTAAGGCTAAGGCTCCCCTAGCCTCAGGCTAGGGCACCCCTAGACTCATGCTATGGCACCCGTGGGCTCAAGCTAGGGCACCACTAGGCTTAGGCTAGGGCACCCCTAGCCTTAGGCTAAGGCTAGGGCTCCCCTAGCCTAAGACTAGGGCACCACTAGGCTCAGGCTAGGGCACCCCTAGGCTTAGGCTAGGGCACCCCTAGGCTTAGGCTAGGGCACCCCTAGGCTTAGGCTAGGGCGCCACTAAGCTTAGGCTAGGGCACCCCTAGGCTTAGGCTAAGGCTAGGGCTCCCCTAGCCTAAGACTAGGGCACCACTAGGCTTAGGCTAGGGCACCCCAAGGCTTAGGCTAGGGCACGCATAGGCTTAGGCTAGGGCACCCCTAGGCTTAGGCTAGGGCACCCCTAGGCTTAGGCTAGGGCACCCCTAGGCTTAGGCTAAGGCTAGGGCTCCCCTAGCCTAAGACTAGGGCACCACTAGGCTTAGGCTAGGGCACCCCTAGGCTTAGGCTAGGGCACGCATAGGCTTAGGCTAGGGCACCCCTAGGCTTAGGCTAGGGCACCCCTAGGCTTAGGCTAGGGTACCACTAGGCTTAGGCTAGGGCAGCCATAGGCTTATGCTAAGGCGAGGGCTCCCCTAGCCTAAGGCCTGGGAATCCCTAGGCTTAGGCTAGGGCACCGCTAGGCTTAGGCTAGGGCACCCCTTGGCTTAGGCTAAGGCTAAGGCTCCCCTAGCCTAAGGCTAGGGCACCCCTAGGCTTAAGCTAGGGCACCCCTAGCCTAAGGCTAGGGCACCCCTAGGCTTAGGCTGAGGCACCCCTAGGCTTAGGCTAGGGCAGCCCTAGGCTTAGGCTAAGGCTAAGGCTCGCCTAGCCTAAGGCTAGGGCACCCCTAGGCTTAGGCTAGAGCACCCGTAGGCTTAGGCAAGGGCACCCTTAGCCTTAGGCTAGGGCACCCCTAGGCTTAGGCTAGGGCACCCCTAGGCTTATGCAAAGGCTAGGGCTCCCATAGCCTAAGGCTTGGGCACCCCTAGGCTCAGGCTAGGGCACCCCTAGGCTTAGGCTAGGGCACCCCTAGGCTTAGGCTAAAGCTAGGACTCCCCTAGGCTTAGGCTAGGGCACCCCTAGGCTAAGGCTACGGCACCCCTAGGCTTAGGCTAGGGCTAGGGGACCCCTAGGCTTAGGCTAAGGCACCCCTTGGCTTAGGCTAGGGCACCCCTAGGCTTAGGCTAGGGAACCCCTTTGCTTAGGCGAAGGCTAAGGGACCCCTAGGCTGAGGCTAAGGCACCCCTAGGCTTAGGCTAGGGCACCACTAGGCTTAGGCTAGGGCACGCCTAGGCTTATGCTAGGGCACCCCTAGGCTTAGGCTAAGGCTAGGGCTCCCCTAGTCTAAGGCTAGGGCACCCTTAGGCATAGACTAGGGCACCCCTAGGCCTAGGGTAGGGCTCCCCTAGGCTTAGGCTAAGGCTAGGGGACCCCTAGGCTTAGGCTAAGGCTAGAGGACCACTAGGCTTAGGCTAGGGCACCCCTAGGGTAAGGCTAGGGCACCCCTAGGCTCAGGCTAGGGCACCCCTACACTTAACCTAGGGCACTCCTAGGCTTAGGCTAAGGGTAGGGATCCCCTAGCCTAAGGCTAAGGCACCCATAGGCTTAGGCTAGGGCACCCTTAGGCTTAGACTAGGGTACCCCTAGGTTTAGGCTAAGGCTAGGGTTCCCCAGCCTAAGGCTACGGCACCCCTATGCTTAGGCGAGGGCACCCCTAGGCTTAGGCTAGGGCATGCCTAGGCTTATGCTAGGGCACCCCTAGGCTTAGGCTAAGGCTAGGGCTCCCCTAGTCTAAGGCTAGGGCACCCTTAGGCATAGACTAGGGCACCCCTAGGCCTAGGGTAGGGCTCCCCTAGGCTTAGGCTATGGCACCCCTAGGCTTAGGCTAGGGCACAACCAGGCTTAGGCTAGGGCACCCCTAGGCTTAGGCTAAGGCTAGGGCTTCCCTAGCCTAAGGCTAGGGCACCCCTAGGCTTAGGCTAAGGCTAGAGGACCCCTAGGCTTAGGCTAGGGAACCCCTAGGGTAAGGCTAGGGCACCCCTAGGCTTAGGCTAGGACACCCCTAGGTTTAGGCTAGGGCACCACTAGGCTTAGGCTAGGGCACCCCTAGGCTTAGGCTAAGTCTAGGGCTCCCCTAGCCTAAGACTAGGGCACCACTAGACTTAGGCTAGGGCACCCCTAAGCTTAGGCTAGGGCAACCCTAGGCTAAGGCTAGGGCACCCCTAGGCTTAGGCTAGGGGACCCCTAGGCTTAGGCTAAGGATAGTGCTCCCCTAGCCTAAGGCTAGGGCACCC
This sequence comes from Tenrec ecaudatus, assembly GCF_050624435.1. Classification (NCBI taxonomy): domain Eukaryota; kingdom Metazoa; phylum Chordata; class Mammalia; order Afrosoricida; family Tenrecidae; genus Tenrec; species Tenrec ecaudatus. Next base: position 20,458 of record NW_027458205.1, read on the forward strand.
CTAGGCTTAGGCTAGGGCACCCCTAGGCTTAGGCTAGGGTACCACTAGGCTTAGGCTAGGGAAGCCATAGGCTTAGGCTAAGGATAGGGCTCCCCTAGCCTAAGGCCTAGGCACCCCTAGGGTTCGGCTAGGGCACCGCTAGGCTTAGGCTAGGGCACCCCTTGGCTTAGGCTAAGGCTAGGGCTCCCCTAGCCTCAGATTAGGGCACCCATAGGCTCAGGCTAGGGCACCCTTAGGCTTAGACTAGGGCACCCCTAGACTTACGCTAAGGCTAGGGCTCCCCTAGCCTAAGGCTACGGCACCCCTAGACTCAGGCTAGGGCACCCCTAGGCTTAGACTAGGGCACCCCTAGGCTTAGGAAAAGGCTAGGGCTCCCCTAGCCTAAGGCTAGGGCACCCCTAGGATTAGGCTAGGGCACCCCTAGGCTAAGGCTAGGGCACCTCTAGGCTTTAGCTAGGGCTCCCCTAGGCTTAGGCTAAGGCTACGGCTCCCCTAGCCTCAGGCTAGTACACCCTAGACTCAGGCTATGACACCCCTAGGCTTAGGCTAGGGCAATCCTAGGCTAGACTAACGCTAGAGCTCCCCTATCCTCAGGCTAGGACACCCGTAGGTTCAGGCTAGGGCACCCCTAAGCTCCGGCTAGGGCACACCTAGGCTTAGGCTAGGGCACCCCTAGGCTTAGGAAAAGGCTAGGGCTCCCCTAGCCTAAGGCTAGGGCACCCCTAGGATTAGGCTAGGGCACCCCTAGGCTTAGGCTAGGGCACCTCCAGGCTTTAGCTAGGGCTCCCCTAGGTTTAGGCTAAGGCTACGGCTCCCCTAGCCTCAGGCTAGTACACCCTAGTCTCAGGCTATGACACCCCTAGGCTTAGGCTAGGGCAATCCTAGGCTAGACTAACGCTAGAGCTCCCCTATCCTCAGGCTAGGACACCCGTAGGTTCAGGCTAGGGCACCCCTAAGCTCCGGCTAGAGCACGCCTAGGATTAGGCTTGGGCACCCCCAGGCTTAGGCTAGGGCACCACTAGGCTTAGGCTAGGGCACCCCTAGGATTAGGCTAGGGCACCCCTAGTCTTAGGCTAGGACACCACTAGGCTTTGGCTAGGGCACCCCTAGGCTTAGGCTAAGGCTAGGGCTCCCCTAGCCTAAGGCTAGGGCACCCCTAGGCTTAGGCTAGGGCACCCTAAACTTAGGCTAGGGCACCCCTAAGCTTAGGCTAGGGCACCCCTAGGCTTAGTGTAGGGCACCCCTAGGCTTAGGCTAGGGCATCCCTAGGCTTAGGCTAGGCACACCTAGGCTTAGGCTAGGGCACCACTAGGCTTAGGCTAGGGCACCCCTAGGCTTAGGCGAGGGCACCCCTAGGCTTAGGCTAGGACACCCTAGCCTTAGGTTAGGGCACCCCTAGACTTAGGCTAGGGCATCCCTAAGCTTAGGTAGGGAACGCTTAGGCTTAGGTTAGAGCACCCCTAGGCTTAGGCTAAGGTACCACTAGGCTTAGGCTAGGGCACTCCTCGGCTTAGGCTAGGGCACCCCTAGGCTTAGGCTAGGGCACCCCAGGGCTGAGGCTAGGGCACCCCTAGGCTGAGGCTAGGGCACCCTAGGCTTAGGCTAAGGCTAGGATTACCCTAGCCTAAAGCTAGGGCACCCCTAGGTTTAGACTAAGGCTAGGGCTCCCCTAGCCTAAGACTAGGGCACCCCTAGGCTTAGGCTAGGGCATCCCTAGGCTTAAGCTAGGGCACCCGTAGGCTTAGGCTAAGGCTAGGGCTCCCCTAGCCTAAGGCTAAGGCACCCCTAGGCTTTAGCAAGGGCACACCTAGGCTTAGGATAGGGAACTTCTAGACTTAGGCTAGTGCACTCCTAGGCTTAGGCTGGGGCACCCCTAGGATTAGGCTAAGGCTAGGGCTCCCCTAGCCTAAGGCTACGGCACCCCTTGGCTTAGGCAAGGGCACCCCTAGGCTTAGGCTAGGGCACCCCAAGGCTTACGCTAAGGTTAGGGCTCGCCTAGCCTAAGGCTAGGGCACCTCTAGGCTTAGGCTAGGGCACCCCTAGGCTTGGCTAGGGCACCCCTAGGCTTAGGCTAAGGCAATGGCTCTCCTAGCCTAAGGCTAGGGTACCCCTAGACTTAGGCTAGGGCACCCCTAGGCTTAGGCTAGGGAACCCCTAGGCGTAGGCTAGGGCAGCCCTAGGCTTAGGCTAGGGCACCCCTAGGCTTAGGCTAGGGCAGCCTTAGGCTTAGGCTAGGGCACCCCTAGGCTTACGCTAGGTCACCCCTAGGATTAGGCTAAGGCTAGGGCTCCCCTAGCCTAAGGCAAGGGCACCCATAGGCTTAGGCTAGGGCACCCCTAGGCTTAGGATAGGGCTCCCTGGCTTAGGCTAAGGCTAGGGATCCCTTAGCCTAAGGCTAAGGCACCCCTATCTTAGGCTAGGGCACCCCTAGGCTTAGGCTAGGGCACCACTAGTCTTAGGCAAGGGCACCCCTAGGCTTAGGCTAGGGCACCCCTAGGCTTAGGCTAGGGCACCCCAGGGCTGAGGCTAGGGCACCCCTAGGCTGAGGCTAGGGCACCCTAGGCTTAGGCTAAGGCTAGGGTTACCCTAGCCTAAGGCTAGGGCACCCCTAGGTTTAGGCTAAGGCTAGGGCTCCCCTAGCCTAAGACTAGGGCACCCCTAGGCTTAGGCTAGGGCACCCCTAGGCTTAAGCTAGGGCACCCGTAGGCTTAGGCTAATGCTAGGGCTCCCCTAGCCTAAGGCTAGGGCACCCCTAGGCTTTGGCAAGGGCACACCTAGGCTTAGGATAGGGAACTTCTAGGCTTACGCTAGTGCACTCCTAGGTTTAGGCTAGGGCACCCCTAGGATTAGGCTAAGGCTAGGGCTCCCCTAGCCTAAGGCTAGGGCACACCTTGGCTTAGGCAAGGGCACCCCTAGGCTTAGGCTAGGGCACCCCAAGGCTTACGCTAAGGTTAGGGCTCCCCTAGCCTAAGGCTAGGGCACCTCTAGGCTTAGGCTAGGGCACCCCTAGGCTTGGCTAGGGCACCCCTAGGCTTAGGCTAAGGCAAGGGCTCTCCTAGCGTAAGGCTAGGGTACCCCTAGGCTTAGGCTATGGCACCCCAAGGCTTAGGCTAGGGAACCCCTAGGCATAGGCTAGGGCAGCCCTAGGCTTAGGCTAGGGCACCCCTAGGCTTAGGCTAGGGCAGCCCTAGGCTTAGGCTAAGGCACCCCTAGGCTTACGCTAGGTCACCCCTAGGATTAGGCTAAGGCTAGGGCTCCCCTAGCCTAAGGCAAGGGCACCCATAGGCTTAGGCTAGGACACCCCTAGGCTTAGGATAGGGCTCCCTGGCTTAGGCTAAGGCTAGGTATCCCCTAGCCTGAGGCTAAGGCACCCCTATATTAGGATAGGGCACCCCTAGGCTTAGACTAGGGCACCACTAGTCTAAGGCAGGGGCACCCCTAGGCTTAGGCTAGGGCACCCCTATGCTTAGGCTAAGGCTAGGGCTTCCTTAGCCTAAGGGTAGAGCACCCCTAGGATTAGGCTAGGGATCCCCTATGCTTAGGCTAGGGCACCCCTAAGCTTAGGTAGGGAACGCCTAGGCTTAGGTTAGAGCACCCCTATGCTTAGGCTAGGGCACCCCTAGAAGTAGGCTAGGGCACCCCTAGCCTTAGGCTGGGGCACCCCTATGCTTAGGCTAAAGCTAGGACTCCCCTAGGCTTAGGCTAGGGCACCCCTAGGCTATGGCTACGGCACTCCTAGGCTTAGGCTAGGGCTAGGGGACCCGTAGTCTTAGGCTAAGGCACCCCTAGGATTAGGCTAGGGCACCCCTAGGCTTAGGCTAGGGCACTCCTAGGCTAAGGCTAAGGATAGGGATCCCCTAGTCTAAGGCTAAGGCACACATAGGCTTAGGCTAGGGTACCCCTAGTCTTAGGCTAGGGTACCCCTAGGTTTATGCTAAGGCTAGGGTTCCCCAGCCTAAGGTTAGGGCACCCCTAGGCTTAGGCGAGGGCACCCCTAGGCTTTGGCTAGGGCACCCCTAGGCTTAGGCTAGGGCACCCCTAGGCTTAGGCTAAGGCTAGGGCTCCCCTAGTCTAAGGCTAGGGCACCCTTAGGCATAGACTAGGGCACCCCTAGGCTTTGGCTAGGGCTCCCCTAGGCTTAGGCTAGGACACCCCTAGGCTTAGGCTAGGGCATCCCTAGGCTTAGGCTAGGGCACTCCTAGGCTTAGGCTATGGCTAGGGCTTCCCTAGCCTAAGGCTAGGGCACCCCTAGGCTTAGGTAGGTAACCCCTAATCTTAGGTTAGGGCACCCCTATGCTTAGGTTAGGCACCCCTAGACGTAGGCTAGGGCACCCCTTGCCTTAGGCTGGGGCACCCCTAGGCTTAGGCTAAGGCTAGTGTTCCCCTAGCCTAAGGCTAGGGTGCCCCTAGGCTTAGGCTAGGGCACCCCTAGGCTTAGGCTAGGGCACCCCTAGGCTTAGGCTGGGGCACCCCTATGCTTAGGCTAAAGCTAGGACTCCCCTAGGCTTAGGCTAGGGCACCCCTAGGCTAAGGCTACGGCACTCCTAGGCTTCGGCTAGGGCTAGGGGACCCGTAGTCTTAGGCTAAGGCACCCCTAGGATTAGGCTAGGGCACCCCTAGGCTTAGGCTAGGGCACTCCTAGGCTAAGGCTAAGGCTAGGGATCCCCTAGCCTAAGGCTAAGGCACACATAGGCTTAGGCTATGGTACCCCTAGTCTTAGGCTAGGGTACCCCTAGGTTTATGCTAAGGCTAGGGTTCCCCAGCCTAAGGTTAGGGCACCCCTAGGCTTAGGCGAGGGCACACCTAGGCTTTGGCTAGGGCACCCCTAGGCTTAGGCTAGGGCACCCCTAGGCTTAGGCTAAGGATAGGGCTCCCCTAGTCTAAGGCTAGGGCACCCTTAGGCATAGACTAGGGCACCCCTAGGCTTTGGCTAGGGCTCCCCTAGGCTTAGGCTAGGGCACCCCTAGGCTTAGGCTAGGGCATCCCTAGGCTTAGGCTAGGGCACTCCTAGGCTTAGGCTATGGCTAGGGCTTCCCTAGCCTAAGTCTAGGGCACCGCTAGGCTTAGGTAGGGAACCCCTAATCTTAGGTTAGGGCACCCCTATGCTTAGGTTAGGCACCCCTAGACGTAGGCTAGGGCACCCCTTGGCTTAGGCTGGGGCACCCCTAGGCTTAGGCTAAGGCTAGTGCTCCCCTAGCCTAAGGCTAGGGTGCCCCTAGGCTTAGGCTAGGGCACCCCTAGGCTTAGGCTAGGGCACCCCTAGGCTTAGGCTAGGGCACCCCAAGGCTTCGGCTAAGGCGAGGACTCCCCTAGCCTAAGGATAGGGCAGCCCTAGACTTAGGCTAGGGCACCCCTAGGCTTGGACTAAGGCTAGGGCTCCCCTACCCTAAGGCTAGGGAACCCCTAGGCTTAGACTAGGGCACCCCTAGGCTTAGGATAGGGCACCCCTAGGCTTAGGATAGGACACCCCTAGGCTTAGGCTAAGGCTAGGGCTCCACTAGACTAAGGCTAGGGCACCCCTAGCCTTAGGATAGGACACACCTAGACTTAGGCTCGGGCACCCCTTGGCTTAGGCTAGGGCACACCTAGTTTTAGGCAAGGGCGCCCCAAGGCTTAGGCTAAGGCTAGGGTTCCCCTAGACTAAGTCTAAGGCACCCCTAGGCTTAGGCTAGGGCACCCTTAATCTTAGGCTAGGGCACCCCTAGGCTTACGCTAAGACTAGGGCTCCCCTAGCCTAAGGCTAGGGCACCCCTAGGCTTAGGCTAGGGTAACCCTAGGCTTCGGCTAGGGCACACCTAGGCTTAGGCTAGGGCACACCTAGGCTTAGCATAGGGCACCCCTAGGCATAGGCTAAGGCTAGGGCTCCACTAACCTCAGGTTAGGGCACCCCTAGATTCAGGCTAGGTCACCCCTAGGCTTAGGCTAGGGCAATCCTAGGCTTAGGCTAATGCTAGGGCTCCCCTAGCCTCAGATTAGGGCACCCCTAGGCTCAGGCTAGGGCACCCCTAGGCTTAGACTAGGGCACCCCTAGACTTACGCTAAGGCTAGGGCACCCCTAGCCTAAGGTTACGGCACCCCTAGACTCAGGCTAGGGCACCCCTAGGCTTAGACTAGGGCACCCCTAGGCTTAGGAAAAGGCTAGGGCTCCCCTAGCCTAAGGCTAGGGCACCCCTAGGATTAGGCTAGGGCACACCTAGGCTTAGGCTAGGGCACCTCTAGGCTTTAGCTAGGGCTCCCCTAGGCTTAGGCTAAGGCTACGGCTCCCCTAGCCTCAGGCTAATACACCCTAGACTCAGGCTATGACACCCCTAGGCTTAGGCTAGGGCAATCCTAGGCTAGACTAATGCTAGAGCTCCCCTATCTTCAGGCTAGGACACCCGTAGGTTCAGGATAGGGCACCTCTACGCTCCGGCTAGGGCACGCCTAGGCTTAGGCTAGGGCACCCCTAGGCTTAGGCTAATGCTAGGGCTCCCCTAGCCTAAGGCTAGGTCAGCCCTAGGCTTAGGTTAGGGCACCCTTAGGCTTAGGCTAGGGCTCCCCTAGGCTTAGGCTTGGGCACCCCTAGGCTTAGGCTAGGGCACCACTAGGCTTAGGCTAGGGCACCCCTAGGCTTAGGCTAGGACACCACTAGGCTTTGGCTAGGGCACCCTAGGCTTAGGCTAAGGCTAGGGCTCCCCTAGCCTAAGGCTACGGCACCCCTAGGCTTAGGCTAGGGCACACTAAACTTAGGCTAGGTCACCCCTAAGCTTAGGCTAGGGCACCCCTAGGCTTAGTGTAGGGCACCCCTAGGCTTAGGCTAGGGCATCCCTAGGCTTAGGCTAGGCACACCTAGGCTTAGGCTAGGGCACCACTAGGCTTAGGCTAGGGCACCCCTAGGCTTAGGCGAGGGCACCCCTAGGCTTAGGCTAGGGCACCCTAGGCTTAGCATAGGACACCCCTAGGCTTAGGCTAGGGAACCCCTAGGCTTAGGCTAGGGCACCCCTGGGCTTAGGCTAGGGCACCCCTAGGCTTAGCCTAATGCTAGGGGACCCCTAGGCTTAGGCTAAGGCACCCTTAGGCTTAGGCTAGGGCACCCTAGGCTTAGGTTAGGGCACCCCTAGGCTTAGGCCTTGGCATCCTTAAGCTTAGGTAGGGAACGCCTTGGCTTAATTTAGAGCACCCCCAGGCTTAGCCTAGGTCACCCCTAGGCTTAGGCTAAAGCGAGGTCAAACCTAGGCTTAGGCTAAGGCACCACTAGGCTTTGGCTAGGGCACCCCTAGGCTTAGGCTAGGGCACCCCTAGGCTTAGGCTAGGGCACCCCTAGGCTGAGGCTAGGGCACCCCTAAGCTGAGGCTAGGGCACCCTAGGCTTAGGCTAAGGCTAAGGCTCCCCTAGCTTAAGACTAAGGCACCCCTAGGCTTAGGCTAGGGCACCCCTAGGCTTAAGCTAGGCCACCCGTAGGCTTAGGCTAAGGCTAGGGCTCCCCTAGCTTAAGGCTAGGGCACCTCTAGGCTTTGGCAAGTGCACCCCTAGCCTTAGGATAGGGAACTTCTAGGCTTAGGCTAGTGTACTCCTAGGCTTAGGCTAGGGCACCCCTAGGATTAGGCTAAGGCTAGGGCTCCCCTAGCCCAAGGCTAGGGCACCCCGCGGCTTAGGCTAGGGCACCCCTAAGCTTAGGCTAGGGCACCCCAAGGCTTAGGCTAAGGCACCTCTAGGCTTACGCTAAGTTTAGGGCTCCCCTAGCCTAAGGCTAGGGCACCTCTAGGCTTAGGCTAGGACACCCCTAAGTTTGGCTAGGGCACCCCTAGGCTTAGGCTAAGGCTAGGGCTCTCCTAGCCTAAGGCTAGGGTACCGCTAGGCTTAGGGTAGGGCACCCCTAGGCTTAGGCTAGGGCACCTCTAGGCTTTAGCTAGGGCTCCCCTAGGCTTAGGCTAAGGCTACGGCTCCCCTAGCCTCAGGCTAGTACACCCTAGACTCAGGCTATGACACCCCTAGGCTTAGGCTAGGGCAATCCTAGGCTAGACTAACGCTAGAGCTCCCCTATCCTCAGGCTAGGACACCCGTAGGTTCAGGCTAGGGCACCCCTAAGCTCCGGCTAGGGCACGCCTAGGCTTAGGCTAGGGCACCCTAGGCTTAGGAAAAGGCTAGGGCTCCCCTAGCCTAAGGCTAGGGCACCCCTAGGATTAGGCTAGGGCACCCCTAGGCTTAGGCTAGGGCACCTCTAGGCTTTAGCTAGGGCTCCCCTAGGCTTAGGCTAAGGCTACTGCTCCCCTAGCCTCAGGCTAGTACACCCTAGACTCAGGCTATGACACCCCTAGGCTTAGGCTAGGGCAATCCTAGGCTAGACTAACGCTAGAGCTCCCCTATCCTCAGGCTAGGACACCCGTAGGTTCAGGCTAGGGCACCCCTAAGCTCCGGCTAGGGCACGCCTAGGCTTAGGCTTGGGCACCCCCAGGCTTAGGCTAGGGCACCACTAGGCTTAGGCCTTGGCATCCTTAAGCTTAGGTAGGGAACGCCTTGGCTTAATTTAGAGCACCCCCAGGCTTAGCCTAGGTCACCCCTAGGCTTAGGCTAAAGCGAGGTCAAACCTAGGCTTAGGCTAAGGCACCACTAGGCTTAGGCTAGGGCAAGGGCTCTCCTAGCCTAAGGCTAGGGTACCCCTAGGCTTAGGCTATGGCACCCCAAGGCTTAGGCTAGGGAACCCCTAGGCATAGGCTAGGGCAGCCCTAGGCTTAGGCTAGGGCACCCCTAGGCTTAGGCTAGGGCAGCCCTAGGCTTAGGCTAAGGCACCCCTAGGCTTACGCTAGGTCACCCCTAGGATTAGGCTAAGGCTAGGGCTCCCCTAGCCTAAGGCAAGGGCACCCATAGGCTTAGGCTAGGACACCCCTAGGCTTAGGATAGGGCTCCCTGGCTTAGGCTAAGGCTAGGTATCCCCTAGCCTGAGGCTAAGGCACCCCTATATTAGGATAGGGCACCCCTAGGCTTAGACTAGGGCACCACTAGTCTAAGGCAGGGGCACCCCTAGGCTTAGGCTAGGGCACCCCTATGCTTAGGCTAAGGCTAGGGCTTCCTTAGCCTAAGGGTAGAGCACCCCTAGGATTAGGCTAGGGATCCCCTATGCTTAGGCTAGGGCACCCCTAAGCTTAGGTAGGGAACGCCTAGGCTTAGGTTAGAGCACCCCTATGCTTAGGCTAGGGCACCCCTAGAAGTAGGCTAGGGCACCCCTAGCCTTAGGCTGGGGCACCCCTATGCTTAGGCTAAAGCTAGGACTCCCCTAGGCTTAGGCTAGGGCACCCCTAGGCTAAGGCTACGGCACTCCTAGGCTTAGGCTAGGGCTAGGGGACCCGTAGTCTTAGGCTAAGGCACCCCTAGGATTAGGCTAGGGCACCCCTAGGCTTAGGCTAGGGCACTCCTAGGCTAAGGCTAAGGATAGGGATCCCCTAGTCTAAGGCTAAGGCACACATAGGCTTAGGCTAGGGTACCCCTAGTCTTAGGCTAGGGTACCCCTAGGTTTATGCTAAGGCTAGGGTTCCCCAGCCTAAGGTTAGGGCACCCCTAGGCTTAGGCGAGGGCACCCCTAGGCTTTGGCTAGGGCACCCCTAGGCTTAGGCTAAGGCTAGGGCTCCCCTAGTCTAAGGCTAGGGCACCCTTAGGCATAGACTAGGGCACCCCTAGGCTTTGGCTAGGGCTCCCCTAGGCTTAGGCTAGGGCACCCCTAGGCTTAGGCTAGGGCATCCCTAGGCTTAGGCTAGGGCACTCCTAGGCTTAGGCTATGGCTAGGGCTTCCCTAGCCTAAGGCTAGGGCACCCCTAGGCTTAGGTAGGGAACCCCTAATCTTAGGTTAGGGCACCCCTATGCTTAGGTTAGGCACCCCTAGACGTAGGCTAGGGCACCCCTTGCCTTAGGCTGGGGCACCCCTAGGCTTAGGCTAAGGCTAGTGCTCCCCTAGCCTAAGGCTAGGGTGCCCCTAGGCTTAGGCTAGGGCACCCCTAGGCTTAGGCTAGGGCACCCCTAGGCTTAGGCTGGGGCACCCCTATGCTTAGGCTAAAGCTAGGACTCCCCTAGGCTTAGGCTAGGGCACCCCTAGGCTAAGGCTACGGCACTCCTAGGCTTCGGCTAGGGCTAGGGGACCCGTAGTCTTAGGCTAAGGCACCCCTAGGATTAGGCTAGGGCACCCCTAGGCTTAGGCTAGGGCACTCCTAGGCTAAGGCTAAGGCTAGGGATCCCCTAGCCTAAGGCTAAGGCACACATAGGCTTAGGCTATGGTACCCCTAGTCTTAGGCTAGGGTACCCCTAGGTTTATGCTAAGGCTAGGGTTCCCCAGCCTAAGGTTAGGGCACCCCTAGGCTTAGGCGAGGGCACCCCTAGGCTTTGGCTAGGGCACCCCTAGGCTTAGGCTAGGGCACCCCTAGGCTTAGGCTAAGGATAGGGCTCCCCTAGTCTAAGGCTAGGGCACCCTTAGGCATAGACTAGGGCACCCCTAGGCTTTGGCTAGGGCTCCCCTAGGCTTAGGCTAGGGCACCCCTAGGCTTAGGCTAGGGCATCCCTAGGCTTAGGCTAGGGCACTCCTAGGCTTAGGCTATGGCTAGGGCTTCCCTAGCCTAAGTCTAGGGCACCGCTAGGCTTAGGTAGGGAACCCCTAATCTTAGGTTAGGGCACCCCTATGCTTAGGTTAGGCACCCCTAGACGTAGGCTAGGGCACCCCTTGGCTTAGGCTGGGGCACCCCTAGGCTTAGGCTAAGGCTAGTGCTCCCCTAGCCTAAGGCTAGGGTGCCCCGAGGCTTAGGCTAGGGCACCCCTAGGCTTAGGCTAGGGCACCCCTAGGCTTAGGCTAGGGCACCCCAAGGCTTCGGCTAAGGCGAGGACTCCCCTAGCCTAAGGATAGGGCAGCCCTAGACTTAGGCTAGGGCACCCCTAGGCTTGGACTAAGGCTAGGGCTCCCCTACCCTAAGGCTAGGGAACCCCTAGGCTTAGACTAGGGCACCCCTAGGCTTAGGATAGGGCACCCCTAGGCTTAGGATAGGACACCCCTAGGCTTAGGCTAAGGCTAGGTCTCCACTAGACTAAGGCTAGGGCACCCCTAGCCTTAGGATAGGACACACCTAGACTTAGGCTCGGGCACCCCTTGGCTTAGGCTAGGGCACACCTAGTTTTAGGCAAGGGCGCCCCAAGGCTTAGGCTAAGGCTAGGGTTCCCCTAGACTAAGTCTAGGGCACCCCTAGGCTTAGGCTAGGGCACCCTTAATCTTAGGCTAGGGCACCCCTAGGCTTACGCTAAGACTAGGGCTCCCCTAGCCTAAGGCTAGGGCACCCCTAGGCTTAGGCTAGGGTAACCCTAGGCTTCGGCTAGGGCACACCTAGGCTTAGGCTAGGGCACACCTAGGCTTAGCATAGGGCACCCCTAGGCATAGGCTAAGGCTAGGGCTCCACTAACCTAAGGTTAGGGCACCCCTAGATTCAGGCTAGGTCACCCCTAGGCTTAGGCTAGGGCAATCCTAGGCTTAGGCTAATGCTAGGGCTCCCCTAGCCTCAGATTAGGGCACCCCTAGGCTCAGGCTAGGGCAGCCCTAGGCTTAGACTAGGGCACCCCTAGACTTACGCTAAGGCTAGGGCACCCCTAGCTTAAGGTTACGGCACCCCTAGACTCAGGCTAGGGCACCCCTAGGCTTAGACTAGGGCACCCCTAGGCTTAGGAAAAGGCTAGGGCTCCCCTAGCCTAAGGCTAGGGCACCCCTAGGATTAGGCTAGGGCACACCTAGGCTTAGGCTAGGGCACCTCTAGGCTTTAGCTAGGGCTCCCCTAGGCTTAGGCTAAGGCTACGGCTCCCCTAGCCTCAGGCTAATACACCCTAGACTCAGGCTATGACACCCCTAGGCTTAGGCTAGGGCAATCCTAGGCTAGACTAATGCTAGAGCTCCCCTATCTTCAGGCTAGGACACCCGTAGGTTCAGGATAGGGCACCTCTACGCTCCGGCTAGGGCACGCCTAGGCTTAGGCTAGGGCACCCCTAGGCTTAGGCTAATGCTAGGGCTCCCCTAGCCTAAGGCTAGGTCAGCCCTAGGCTTAGGTTAGGGCACCCTTAGGCTTAGGCTAGGGCTCCCCTAGGCTTAGGCTTGGGCACCCCTAGGCTTAGGCTAGGGCACCACTAGGCTTAGGCTAGGGCACCCCTAGGCTTAGGCTAGGACACCACTAGGCTTTGGCTAGGGCACCCTAGGCTTAGGCTAAGGCTAGGGCTCCCCTAGCCTAAGGCTACGGCACCCCTAGGCTTAGGCTAGGGCACACTAAACTTAGGCTAGGTCACCCCTAAGCTTAGGCTAGGGCACCCCTAGGCTTAGTGTAGGGCACCCCTAGGCTTAGGCTAGGGCATCCCTAGGCTTAGGCTAGGCACACCTAGGCTTAGGCTAGGGCACCACTAGGCTTAGGCTAGGGCACCCCTAGGCTTAGGCGAGGGCACCCCTAGGCTTAGGCTAGGGCAACCTAGGCTTAGCATAGGACACCCCTAGGCTTAGGCTAGGGAACCCCTAGGCTTAGGCTAGGGCACCCCTGGGCTTAGGCTAGGGCACCCCTAGGCTTAGCCTAATGCTAGGGCACCCCTAGGCTTAAGCTAGGCCACCCGTAGGCTTAGGCTAAGGCTAGGGCTCCCCTAGCTTAAGGCTAGGGCACCTCTAGGCTTTGGCAAGTGCACCCCTAGCCTTAGGATAGGGAACTTCTAGGCTTAGGCTAGTGTACTCCTAGGCTTAGGCTAGGGCACCCCTAGGATTAGGCTAAGGCTAGGGCTCCCCTAGCCCAAGGCTAGGGCACCCCGCGGCTTAGGCTAGGGCACCCCTAAGCTTAGGCTAGGGCACCCCAAGGCTTAGGCTAAGGCACCTCTAGGCTTACGCTAAGTTTAGGGCTCCCCTAGCCTAAGGCTAGGGCACCTCTAGGCTTAGGCTAGGACACCCCTAAGTTTGGCTAGGGCACCCCTAGGCTTAGGCTAAGGCTAGGGCTCTCCTAGCCTAAGGCTAGGGTACCGCTAGGCTTAGGGTAGGGCACCCCTAGGCTTAGGCTAGGGCACCTCTAGGCTTTAGCTAGGGCTCCCCTAGGCTTAGGCTAAGGCTACGGCTCCCCTAGCCTCAGGCTAGTACACCCTAGACTCAGGCTATGACACCCCTAGGCTTAGGCTAGGGCAATCCTAGGCTAGACTAACGCTAGAGCTCCCCTATCCTCAGGCTAGGACACCCGTAGGTTCAGGCTAGGGCACCCCTAAGCTCCGGCTAGGGCACGCCTAGGCTTAGGCTAGGGCACCCTAGGCTTAGGAAAAGGCTAGGGCTCCCCTAGCCTAAGGCTAGGGCACCCCTAGGATTAGGCTAGGGCACCCCTAGGCTTAGGCTAGGGCACCTCTAGGCTTTAGCTAGGGCTCCCCTAGGCTTAGGCTAAGGCTACTGCTCCCCTAGCCTCAGGCTAGTACACCCTAGACTCAGGCTATGACACCCCTAGGCTTAGGCTAGGGCAATCCTAGGCTAGACTAACGCTAGAGCTCCCCTATCCTCAGGCTAGGACACCCGTAGGTTCAGGCTAGGGCACCCCTAAGCTCCGGCTAGGGCACGCCTAGGCTTAGGCTTGGGCACCCCCAGGCTTAGGCTAGGGCACCACTAGGCTTAGGCCTTGGCATCCTTAAGCTTAGGTAGGGAACGCCTTGGCTTAATTTAGAGCACCCCCAGGCTTAGCCTAGGTCACCCCTAGGCTTAGGCTAAAGCGAGGTCAAACCTAGGCTTAGGCTAAGGCACCACTAGGCTTAGGCTAGGGCACCCCTAGGCTTAGGCTAGGGCACCCCTAGGCTTAGGCTAGGGCACCCCTAGGCTGAGGCTAGGGCACCCCTAAGCTGAGGCTAGGGCACCCTAGACTTAGGCTAAGGCTAAGGCTCCCCTAGCTTAAGACTAAGGCACCCCTAGGCTTAGGCTAGGGCACCCCTAGGCTTAAGCTAGGCCACCCGTAGGCTTAGGCTAAGGCTAGGGCTCCCCTAGCTTAAGGATAGGGCACCCCTAGGCTTTGGCAAGTGCACCCCTAGCCTTAGGATAGGGAACTTCTAGGCTTAGGCTAGTGTACTCCTAGGCTTAGGCTAGGGCACCCCTAGGATTAGGCTAAGGCTAGGGCTCCCCTAGCCCAAGGCTAGGGCACCCCGCGGCTTAGGCTAGGGCACCCCTACGCTTAGGCTAGGGCACCCCAAGGCTTAGGCTAAGGCACCCCTAGGCTTACGCTAAGTTTAGGGCTCCCCTAGCCTAAGGCTAGGGCACCTCTAGGCTTAGGCTAAGGCTAGGGCTCTCCTAGCCTAAGGCTAGGGCACCCCTAGGCTTAGGTAGGGAACCCCTAATCTTAGGTTAGGGCACCCCTATGCTTAGGTTAGGCACCCCTAGACGTAGGCTAGGGCACCCCTTGCCTTAGGCTGGGGCACCCCTAGGCTTAGGCTAAGGCTAGTGTTCCCCTAGCCTAAGGCTAGGGTGCCCCTAGGCTTAGGCTAGGGCACCCCTAGGCTTAGGCTAGGGCACCCCTAGGCTTAGGCTGGGGCACCCCTATGCTTACGCTAAAGCTAGGACTCCCCTAGGCTTAGGCTAGGGCACCCCTAGGCTAAGGCTACGGCACTCCTAGGCTTCGGCTAGGGCTAGGGGACCCGTAGTCTTAGGCTAAGGCACCCCTAGGATTAGGCTAGGGCACCCCTAGGCTTAGGCTAGGGCACTCCTAGGCTAAGGCTAAGGCTAGGGATCCCCTAGCCTAAGGCTAAGGCACACATAGGCTTAGGCTATGGTACCCCTAGTCTTAGGCTAGGGTACCCCTAGGTTTATGCTAAGGCTAGGGTTCCCCAGCCTAAGGTTAGGGCACCCCTAGGCTTAGGCGAGGGCACACCTAGGCTTTGGCTAGGGCACCCCTAGGCTTAGGCTAGGGCACCCCTAGGCTTAGGCTAAGGATAGGGCTCCCCTAGTCTAAGGCTAGGGCACCCTTAGGCATAGACTAGGGCACCCCTAGGCTTTGGCTAGGGCTCCCCTAGGCTTAGGCTAGGGCACCCCTAGGCTTAGGCTAGGGCATCCCTAGGCTTAGGCTAGGGCACTCCTAGGCTTAGGCTATGGCTAGGGCTTCCCTAGCCTAAGTCTAGGGCACCGCTAGGCTTAGGTAGGGAACCCCTAATCTTAGGTTAGGGCACCCCTATGCTTAGGTTAGGCACCCCTAGACGTAGGCTAGGGCACCCCTTGGCTTAGGCTGGGGCACCCCTAGGCTTAGGCTAAGGCTAGTGCTCCCCTAGCCTAAGGCTAGGGTGCCCCTAGGCTTAGGCTAGGGCACCCCTAGGCTTAGGCTAGGGCACCCCTAGGCTTAGGCTAGGGCACCCCAAGGCTTCGGCTAAGGCGAGGACTCCCCTAGCCTAAGGATAGGGCAGCCCTAGACTTAGGCTAGGGCACCCCTAGGCTTGGACTAAGGCTAGGGCTCCCCTACCCTAAGGCTAGGGAACCCCTAGGCTTAGACTAGGGCACCCCTAGGCTTAGGATAGGGCACCCCTAGGCTTAGGATAGGACACCCCTAGGCTTAGGCTAAGGCTAGGGCTCCACTAGACTAAGGCTAGGGCACCCCTAGCCTTAGGATAGGACACACCTAGACTTAGGCTCGGGCACCCCTTGGCTTAGGCTAGGGCACACCTAGTTTTAGGCAAGGGCGCCCCAAGGCTTAGGCTAAGGCTAGGGTTCCCCTAGACTAAGTCTAGGGCACCCCTAGGCTTAGGCTAGGGCACCCTTAATCTTAGGCTAGGGCACCCCTAGGCTTACGCTAAGACTAGGGCTCCCCTAGCCTAAGGCTAGGGCACCCCTAGGCTTAGGCTAGGGTAACCCTAGGCTTCGGCTAGGGCACACCTAGGCTTAGGCTAGGGCACACCTAGGCTTAGCATAGGGCACCCCTAGGCATAGGCTAAGGCTAGGGCTCCACTAACCTCAGGTTAGGGCACCCCTAGATTCAGGCTAGGTCACCCCTAGGCTTAGGCTAGGGCAATCCTAGGCTTAGGCTAATGCTAGGGCTCCCCTAGCCTCAGATTAGGGCACCCCTAGGCTCAGGCTAGGGCACCCCTAGGCTTAGACTAGGGCACCCCTAGACTTACGCTAAGGCTAGGGCACCCCTAGCCTAAGGTTACGGCACCCCTAGACTCAGGCTAGGGCACCCCTAGGCTTAGACTAGGGCACCCCTAGGCTTAGGAAAAGGCTAGGGCTCCCCTAGCCTAAGGCTAGGGCACCCCTAGGATTAGGCTAGGGCACACCTAGGCTTAGGCTAGGGCACCTCTAGGCTTTAGCTAGGGCTCCCCTAGGCTTAGGCTAAGGCTACGGCTCCCCTAGCCTCAGGCTAATACACCCTAGACTCAGGCTATGACACCCCTAGGCTTAGGCTAGGGCAATCCTAGGCTAGACTAATGCTAGAGCTCCCCTATCTTCAGGCTAGGACACCCGTAGGTTCAGGATAGGGCACCTCTACGCTCCGGCTAGGGCACGCCTAGGCTTAGGCTAGGGCACCCCTAGGCTTAGGCTAATGCTAGGGCTCCCCTAGCCTAAGGCTAGGTCAGCCCTAGGCTTAGGTTAGGGCACCCTTAGGCTTAGGCTAGGGCTCCCCTAGGCTTAGGCTTGGGCACCCCTAGGCTTAGGCTAGGGCACCACTAGGCTTAGGCTAGGGCACCCCTAGGCTTAGGCTAGGACACCACTAGGCTTTGGCTAGGGCACCCTAGGCTTAGGCTAAGGCTAGGGCTCCCCTAGCCTAAGGCTACGGCACCCCTAGGCTTAGGCTAGGGCACACTAAACTTAGGCTAGGTCACCCCTAAGCTTAGGCTAGGGCACCCCTAGGCTTAGTGTAGGGCACCCCTAGGCTTAGGCTAGGGCATCCCTAGGCTTAGGCTAGGCACACCTAGGCTTAGGCTAGGGCACCACTAGGCTTAGGCTAGGGCACCCCTAGGCTTAGGCGAGGGCACCCCTAGGCTTAGGCTAGGGCACCCTAGGCTTAGCATAGGACACCCCTAGGCTTAGGCTAGGGAACCCCTAGGCTTAGGCTAGGGCACCCCTGGGCTTAGGCTAGGGCACCCCTAGGCTTAGCCTAATGCTAGGGGACCCCTAGGCTTAGGCTAAGGCACCCTTAGGCTTAGGCTAGGGCACCCTAGGCTTAGGTTAGGGCACCCCTAGGCTTAGGCCTTGGCATCCTTAAGCTTAGGTAGGGAACGCCTTGGCTTAATTTAGAGCACCCCCAGGCTTAGCCTAGGTCACCCCTAGGCTTAGGCTAAAGCGAGGTCAAACCTAGGCTTAGGCTAAGGCACCACTAGGCTTTGGCTAGGGCACCCCTAGGCTTAGGCTAGGGCACCCCTAGGCTTAGGCTAGGGCACCCCTAGGCTGAGGCTAGGGCACCCCTAAGCTGAGGCTAGGGCACCCTAGGCTTAGGCTAAGGCTAAGGCTCCCCTAGCTTAAGACTAAGGCACCCCTAGGCTTAGGCTAGGGCACCCCTAGGCTTAAGCTAGGCCACCCGTAGGCTTAGGCTAAGGCTAGGGCTCCCCTAGCTTAAGGCTAGGGCACCCCTAGGCTTTGGCAAGTGCACCCCTAGCCTTAGGATAGGGAACTTCTAGGCTTAGGCTAGTGTACTCCTAGGCTTAGGCTAGGGCACCCCTAGGATTAGGCTAAGGCTAGGGCTCCCCTAGCCCAAGGCTAGGGCACCCCGCGGCTTAGGCTAGGGCACCCCTAAGCTTAGGCTAGGGCACCCCAAGGCTTAGGCTAAGGCACCTCTAGGCTTACGCTAAGTTTAGGGCTCCCCTAGCCTAAGGCTAGGGCACCTCTAGGCTTAGGCTAGGACACCCCTAAGTTTGGCTAGGGCACCCCTAGGCTTAGGCTAAGGCTAGGGCTCTCCTAGCCTAAGGCTAGGGTACCGCTAGGCTTAGGGTAGGGCACCCCTAGGCTTAGGCTAGGGCACCTCTAGGCTTTAGCTAGGGCTCCCCTAGGCTTAGGCTAAGGCTACGGCTCCCCTAGCCTCAGGCTAGTACACCCTAGACTCAGGCTATGACACCCCTAGGCTTAGGCTAGGGCAATCCTAGGCTAGACTAACGCTAGAGCTCCCCTATCCTCAGGCTAGGACACCCGTAGGTTCAGGCTAGGGCACCCCTAAGCTCCGGCTAGGGCACGCCTAGGCTTAGGCTAGGGCACCCTAGGCTTAGGAAAAGGCTAGGGCTCCCCTAGCCTAAGGCTAGGGCACCCCTAGGATTAGGCTAGGGCACCCCTAGGCTTAGGCTAGGGCACCTCTAGGCTTTAGCTAGGGCTCCCCTAGGCTTAGGCTAAGGCTACTGCTCCCCTAGCCTCAGGCTAGTACACCCTAGACTCAGGCTATGACACCCCTAGGCTTAGGCTAGGGCAATCCTAGGCTAGACTAACGCTAGAGCTCCCCTATCCTCAGGCTAGGACACCCGTAGGTTCAGGCTAGGGCACCCCTAAGCTCCGGCTAGGGCACGCCTAGGCTTAGGCTTGGGCACCCCCAGGCTTAGGCTAGGGCACCACTAGGCTTAGGCCTTGGCATCCTTAAGCTTAGGTAGGGAACGCCTTGGCTTAATTTAGAGCACCCCCAGGCTTAGCCTAGGTCACCCCTAGGCTTAGGCTAAAGCGAGGTCAAACCTAGGCTTAGGCTAAGGCACCACTAGGCTTAGGCTAGGGCAAGGGCTCTCCTAGCCTAAGGCTAGGGTACCCCTAGGCTTAGGCTATGGCACCCCAAGGCTTAGGCTAGGGAACCCCTAGGCATAGGCTAGGGCAGCCCTAGGCTTAGGCTAGGGCACCCCTAGGCTTAGGCTAGGGCAGCCCTAGGCTTAGGCTAAGGCACCCCTAGGCTTACGCTAGGTCACCCCTAGGATTAGGCTAAGGCTAGGGCTCCCCTAGCCTAAGGCAAGGGCACCCATAGGCTTAGGCTAGGACACCCCTAGGCTTAGGATAGGGCTCCCTGGCTTAGGCTAAGGCTAGGTATCCCCTAGCCTGAGGCTAAGGCACCCCTATATTAGGATAGGGCACCCCTAGGCTTAGACTAGGGCACCACTAGTCTAAGGCAGGGGCACCCCTAGGCTTAGGCTAGGGCACCCCTATGCTTAGGCTAAGGCTAGGGCTTCCTTAGCCTAAGGGTAGAGCACCCCTAGGATTAGGCTAGGGATCCCCTATGCTTAGGCTAGGGCACCCCTAAGCTTAGGTAGGGAACGCCTAGGCTTAGGTTAGAGCACCCCTATGCTTAGGCTAGGGCACCCCTAGAAGTAGGCTAGGGCACCCCTAGCCTTAGGCTGGGGCACCCCTATGCTTAGGCTAAAGCTAGGACTCCCCTAGGCTTAGGCTAGGGCACCCCTAGGCTAAGGCTACGGCACTCCTAGGCTTAGGCTAGGGCTAGGGGACCCGTAGTCTTAGGCTAAGGCACCCCTAGGATTAGGCTAGGGCACCCCTAGGCTTAGGCTAGGGCACTCCTAGGCTAAGGCTAAGGATAGGGATCCCCTAGTCTAAGGCTAAGGCACACATAGGCTTAGGCTAGGGTACCCCTAGTCTTAGGCTAGGGTACCCCTAGGTTTATGCTAAGGCTAGGGTTCCCCAGCCTAAGGTTAGGGCACCCCTAGGCTTAGGCGAGGGCACCCCTAGGCTTTGGCTAGGGCACCCCTAGGCTTAGGCTAAGGCTAGGGCTCCCCTAGTCTAAGGCTAGGGCACCCTTAGGCATAGACTAGGGCACCCCTAGGCTTTGGCTAGGGCTCCCCTAGGCTTAGGCTAGGGCACCCCTAGGCTTAGGCTAGGGCATCCCTAGGCTTAGGCTAGGGCACTCCTAGGCTTAGGCTATGGCTAGGGCTTCCCTAGCCTAAGGCTAGGGCACCCCTAGGCTTAGGTAGGGAACCCCTAATCTTAGGTTAGGGCACCCCTATGCTTAGGTTAGGCACCCCTAGACGTAGGCTAGGGCACCCCTTGCCTTAGGCTGGGGCACCCCTAGGCTTAGGCTAAGGCTAGTGCTCCCCTAGCCTAAGGCTAGGGTGCCCCTAGGCTTAGGCTAGGGCACCCCTAGGCTTAGGCTAGGGCACCCCTAGGCTTAGGCTGGGGCACCCCTATGCTTAGGCTAAAGCTAGGACTCCCCTAGGCTTAGGCTAGGGCACCCCTAGGCTAAGGCTACGGCACTCCTAGGCTTCGGCTAGGGCTAGGGGACCCGTAGTCTTAGGCTAAGGCACCCCTAGGATTAGGCTAGGGCACCCCTAGGCTTAGGCTAGGGCACTCCTAGGCTAAGGCTAAGGCTAGGGATCCCCTAGCCTAAGGCTAAGGCACACATAGGCTTAGGCTATGGTACCCCTAGTCTTAGGCTAGGGTACCCCTAGGTTTATGCTAAGGCTAGGGTTCCCCAGCCTAAGGTTAGGGCACCCCTAGGCTTAGGCGAGGGCACCCCTAGGCTTTGGCTAGGGCACCCCTAGGCTTAGGCTAGGGCACCCCTAGGCTTAGGCTAAGGATAGGGCTCCCCTAGTCTAAGGCTAGGGCACCCTTAGGCATAGACTAGGGCACCCCTAGGCTTTGGCTAGGGCTCCCCTAGGCTTAGGCTAGGGCACCCCTAGGCTTAGGCTAGGGCATCCCTAGGCTTAGGCTAGGGCACTCCTAGGCTTAGGCTATGGCTAGGGCTTCCCTAGCCTAAGTCTAGGGCACCGCTAGGCTTAGGTAGGGAACCCCTAATCTTAGGTTAGGGCACCCCTATGCTTAGGTTAGGCACCCCTAGACGTAGGCTAGGGCACCCCTTGGCTTAGGCTGGGGCACCCCTAGGCTTAGGCTAAGGCTAGTGCTCCCCTAGCCTAAGGCTAGGGTGCCCCGAGGCTTAGGCTAGGGCACCCCTAGGCTTAGGCTAGGGCACCCCTAGGCTTAGGCTAGGGCACCCCAAGGCTTCGGCTAAGGCGAGGACTCCCCTAGCCTAAGGATAGGGCAGCCCTAGACTTAGGCTAGGGCACCCCTAGGCTTGGACTAAGGCTAGGGCTCCCCTACCCTAAGGCTAGGGAACCCCTAGGCTTAGACTAGGGCACCCCTAGGCTTAGGATAGGGCACCCCTAGGCTTAGGATAGGACACCCCTAGGCTTAGGCTAAGGCTAGGTCTCCACTAGACTAAGGCTAGGGCACCCCTAGCCTTAGGATAGGACACACCTAGACTTAGGCTCGGGCACCCCTTGGCTTAGGCTAGGGCACACCTAGTTTTAGGCAAGGGCGCCCCAAGGCTTAGGCTAAGGCTAGGGTTCCCCTAGACTAAGTCTAGGGCACCCCTAGGCTTAGGCTAGGGCACCCTTAATCTTAGGCTAGGGCACCCCTAGGCTTACGCTAAGACTAGGGCTCCCCTAGCCTAAGGCTAGGGCACCCCTAGGCTTAGGCTAGGGTAACCCTAGGCTTCGGCTAGGGCACACCTAGGCTTAGGCTAGGGCACACCTAGGCTTAGCATAGGGCACCCCTAGGCATAGGCTAAGGCTAGGGCTCCACTAACCTAAGGTTAGGGCACCCCTAGATTCAGGCTAGGTCACCCCTAGGCTTAGGCTAGGGCAATCCTAGGCTTAGGCTAATGCTAGGGCTCCCCTAGCCTCAGATTAGGGCACCCCTAGGCTCAGGCTAGGGCAGCCCTAGGCTTAGACTAGGGCACCCCTAGACTTACGCTAAGGCTAGGGCACCCCTAGCTTAAGGTTACGGCACCCCTAGACTCAGGCTAGGGCACCCCTAGGCTTAGACTAGGGCACCCCTAGGCTTAGGAAAAGGCTAGGGCTCCCCTAGCCTAAGGCTAGGGCACCCCTAGGATTAGGCTAGGGCACACCTAGGCTTAGGCTAGGGCACCTCTAGGCTTTAGCTAGGGCTCCCCTAGGCTTAGGCTAAGGCTACGGCTCCCCTAGCCTCAGGCTAATACACCCTAGACTCAGGCTATGACACCCCTAGGCTTAGGCTAGGGCAATCCTAGGCTAGACTAATGCTAGAGCTCCCCTATCTTCAGGCTAGGACACCCGTAGGTTCAGGATAGGGCACCTCTACGCTCCGGCTAGGGCACGCCTAGGCTTAGGCTAGGGCACCCCTAGGCTTAGGCTAATGCTAGGGCTCCCCTAGCCTAAGGCTAGGTCAGCCCTAGGCTTAGGTTAGGGCACCCTTAGGCTTAGGCTAGGGCTCCCCTAGGCTTAGGCTTGGGCACCCCTAGGCTTAGGCTAGGGCACCACTAGGCTTAGGCTAGGGCACCCCTAGGCTTAGGCTAGGACACCACTAGGCTTTGGCTAGGGCACCCTAGGCTTAGGCTAAGGCTAGGGCTCCCCTAGCCTAAGGCTACGGCACCCCTAGGCTTAGGCTAGGGCACACTAAACTTAGGCTAGGTCACCCCTAAGCTTAGGCTAGGGCACCCCTAGGCTTAGTGTAGGGCACCCCTAGGCTTAGGCTAGGGCATCCCTAGGCTTAGGCTAGGCACACCTAGGCTTAGGCTAGGGCACCACTAGGCTTAGGCTAGGGCACCCCTAGGCTTAGGCGAGGGCACCCCTAGGCTTAGGCTAGGGCACCCTAGGCTTAGCATAGGACACCCCTAGGCTTAGGCTAGGGAACCCCTAGGCTTAGGCTAGGGCACCCCTGGGCTTAGGCTAGGGCACCCCTAGGCTTAGCCTAATGCTAGGGGACCCCTAGGCTTAGGCTAAGGCACCCTTAGGCTTAGGCTAGGGCACCCTAGGCTTAGGTTAGGGCACCCCTAGGCTTAGGCCTTGGCATCCTTAAGCTTAGGTAGGGAACGCCTTGGCTTAATTTAGAGCACCCCCAGGCTTAGCCTAGGTCACCCCTAGGCTTAGGCTAAAGCGAGGTCAAACCTAGGCTTAGGCTAAGGCACCACTAGGCTTTGGCTAGGGCACCCCTAGGCTTAGGCTAGGGCACCCCTAGGCTTAGGCTAGGGCACCCCTAGGCTGAGGCTAGGGCACCCCTAAGCTGAGGCTAGGGCACCCTAGGCTTAGGCTAAGGCTAAGGCTCCCCTAGCTTAAGACTAAGGCACCCCTAGGCTTAGGCTAGGGCACCCCTAGGCTTAAGCTAGGCCACCCGTAGGCTTAGGCTAAGGCTAGGGCTCCCCTAGCTTAAGGCTAGGGCACCTCTAGGCTTTGGCAAGTGCACCCCTAGCCTTAGGATAGGGAACTTCTAGGCTTAGGCTAGTGTACTCCTAGGCTTAGGCTAGGGCACCCCTAGGATTAGGCTAAGGCTAGGGCTCCCCTAGCCCAAGGCTAGGGCACCCCGCGGCTTAGGCTAGGGCACCCCTAAGCTTAGGCTAGGGCACCCCAAGGCTTAGGCTAAGGCACCTCTAGGCTTACGCTAAGTTTAGGGCTCCCCTAGCCTAAGGCTAGGGCACCTCTAGGCTTAGGCTAGGACACCCCTAAGTTTGGCTAGGGCACCCCTAGGCTTAGGCTAAGGCTAGGGCTCTCCTAGCCTAAGGCTAGGGTACCGCTAGGCTTAGGGTAGGGCACCCCTAGGCTTAGGCTAGGGCACCTCTAGGCTTTAGCTAGGGCTCCCCTAGGCTTAGGCTAAGGCTACGGCTCCCCTAGCCTCAGGCTAGTACACCCTAGACTCAGGCTATGACACCCCTAGGCTTAGGCTAGGGCAATCCTAGGCTAGACTAACGCTAGAGCTCCCCTATCCTCAGGCTAGGACACCCGTAGGTTCAGGCTAGGGCACCCCTAAGCTCCGGCTAGGGCACGCCTAGGCTTAGGCTAGGGCACCCTAGGCTTAGGAAAAGGCTAGGGCTCCCCTAGCCTAAGGCTAGGGCACCCCTAGGATTAGGCTAGGGCACCCCTAGGCTTAGGCTAGGGCACCTCTAGGCTTTAGCTAGGGCTCCCCTAGGCTTAGGCTAAGGCTACTGCTCCCCTAGCCTCAGGCTAGTACACCCTAGACTCAGGCTATGACACCCCTAGGCTTAGGCTAGGGCAATCCTAGGCTAGACTAACGCTAGAGCTCCCCTATCCTCAGGCTAGGACACCCGTAGGTTCAGGCTAGGGCACCCCTAAGCTCCGGCTAGGGCACGCCTAGGCTTAGGCTTGGGCACCCCCAGGCTTAGGCTAGGGCACCACTAGGCTTAGGCCTTGGCATCCTTAAGCTTAGGTAGGGAACGCCTTGGCTTAATTTAGAGCACCCCCAGGCTTAGCCTAGGTCACCCCTAGGCTTAGGCTAAAGCGAGGTCAAACCTAGGCTTAGGCTAAGGCACCACTAGGCTTAGGCTAGGGCACCCCTAGGCTTAGGCTAGGGCACCCCTAGGCTTAGGCTAGGGCACCCTTAGGCTGAGGCTAGGGCACCCCTAAGCTGAGGCTAGGGCACCCTAGACTTAGGCTAAGGCTAAGGCTCCCCTAGCTTAAGACTAAGGCACCCCTAGGCTTAGGCTAGGGCACCCCTAGGCTTAAGCTAGGCCACCCGTAGGCTTAGGCTAAGGCTAGGGCTCCCCTAGCTTAAGGATAGGGCACCCCTAGGCTTTGGCAAGTGCACCCCTAGCCTTAGGATAGGGAACTTCTAGGCTTAGGCTAGTGTACTCCTAGGCTTAGGCTAGGGCACCCCTAGGATTAGGCTAAGGCTAGGGCTCCCCTAGCCCAAGGCTAGGGCACCCCGCGGCTTAGGCTAGGGCACCCCTACGCTTAGGCTAGGGCACCCCAAGGCTTAGGCTAAGGCACCCCTAGGCTTACGCTAAGTTTAGGGCTCCCCTAGCCTAAGGCTAGGGCACCTCTAGGCTTAGGCTAGGACACCCCTAAGTTTGGCTAGGGCACCCCTAGGCTTAGGCTAAGGCTAGGGCTCTCCTAGCCTAAGGCTAGGGTACCGCTAGGCTTAGGGTAGGGCACCCCTAGGCTTAGGCTAGGGCACCTTTAGGCTTTAGCTAGGGCTCCCCTAGGCTTAGGCTAAGGCTACGGCTCCCCTAGCCTCAGGCTAGTACACCCTAGACTCAGGCTATGACACCCCTAGGCTTAGGCTAGGGCAATCCTAGGCTAGACTAACGCTAGAGCTCCCCTATCCTCAGGCTAGGACACCCGTAGGTTCAGGCTAGGGCACCCCTAAGCTCCGGCTAGGGCAAGCCTAAGCTTAGGCTAGGGCACCCTAGGCTTAGGAAAAGGCTAGGGCTCCCCTAGCCTAAGGCTAGGGCACCCCTAGGATTAGGCTAGGGCACCCCTAGGCTTAGGCTAGGGCACCTCTAGGCTTTAGCTAGGGCTCCCCTAGGCTTAGGCTAAGGCTACGGCTCCCCTAGCCTCAGGCTAGTACACCCTAGACTCAGGCTATGACACCCCTAGGCTTAGGCTAGGGCAATCCTAGGCTAGACTAACGCTAGAGCTCCCCTATCCTCAGGCTAGGACACCCGTAGGTTCAGGCTAGGGCACCCCTAAGCTCCGGCTAGGGCACGCCTAGGCTTAGGCTTGGGCACCCCCAGGCTTAGGCTAGGGCACCACTAGGCTTAGGCTAGGGCACCCCTAGGCTTAGGCTAGGGCACCCCTAGTCTTAGGCTAGGACACCACTAGGCTTTGGCTAGGGCACCCCTAGGCTTAGGCTAAGGCTAGGGCTCCTCTAGCCTAAGGCTAGGGCACCCCTAGGCTTAGGCTAGGGCACCCTAAACTTAGGCTAGGGCACCCCTAAGCTTAGGCTAGGGCACCCCTAGGCTTAGTGTAGGGCACCCCTAGGCTTAGGCTAGGGCATCCCTAGGCTTAGGCTAGGCACACCTAGGCTTAGGCTAGGGCACCACTAGGCTTAGGCTAGGGCACCCCTAGGCTTAGGCGAGGGCACCCCTAGGCTTAGTCTAGGGCACCCTAGGCTTAGGTTAGGGCACCCCTAGACTTAGGCTAGGGCATCCCTAAGCTTAGGTAGGGAACGCTTAGGCTTAGGTTAGAGCACCCCTAGGCTTAGGCTAAGGTACCACTAGGCTTAGGCTAGGGCACTCCTCGGCTTAGGCTAGGGCACCCCTAGGCTTAGGCTAGGGCACCCCAGGGCTGAGGCTAGGGCACCCCTAGGCTGAGGCTAGGGCACCCTAGGCTTAGGCTAAGGCTAGGGTTACCCTAGCCTAAGGCTAGGGCACCCCTAGGTTTAGGCTAAGGCTAGGGCTCCCCTAGCCTAAGACTAGGGCACCCCTAGGCTTAGGCTAGGGCACCCCTAGGCTTAAGCTAGGGCACCCGTAGGCTTAGGCTAAGGCTAGGGCTCCCCTAGCCTAAGGCTAGGGCACCCCTAGGCTTTGGCAAGGGCACACCTAGGCTTAGGATAGGGAACTTCTAGACTTAGGCTAGTGCACTCCTAGGCTTAGGCTAGGGCACCCCTAGGATTAGGCTAAGGCTAGGGCTCCCCTAGCCTAAGGCTACGGCACCCCTTGGCTTAGGCAAGGGCACCCCTAGGCTTAGGCTAGGGCACCCCAAGGCTTACGCTAAGGTTAGGGCTCGCCTAGCCTAAGGCTAGGGCACCTCTAGGCTTAGGCTAGGGCACCCCTAGGCTTGGCTAGGGCACCCCTAGGCTTAGGCTAAGGCAAGGGCTCTCCTAGCCTAAGGCTAGGGTACCGCTAGCCTTAGGCTAGGGCACCCCTAGGCTTAGGCTAGGGAACCCCTAGGCGTAGGCTAGGGCAGGACTAGGCTTAGGCTAGGGCACCCCTAGGCTTAGGCTAGGGCAGCCCTAGGCTTAGGCTAGGGCACCCCTAGGCTTACGCTAGGTCACCCCTAGGATTAGGCTAAGGCTAGGGCTCCCCTAGCCTAAGGCAAGGGCACCCATAGGCTTAGGCTAGGGCACCCCTAGGCTTAGGATAGGGCTCCCTTGCTTAGGCTAAGGCTAGGGATCCCCTAGCCTAAGGCTAAGGCACCCCTATCTTAGGCTAGGGCACCCCTAGGCTTAGGCTAGGGCACCACTAGTCTTAGGCAAGGGCACCCCTAGGCTTAGGCTAGGGCACCCCTAGGCTTAGGCTAGGGCACCTCAGGGCTGAGGCTAGGGCACCCCTAGGCTGAGGCTAGGGCACCCTAGGCTTAGGCTAAGGCTAGGGTTACCCTACCCTTAGGCTAGGGCACCCCTAGGTTTAGGCTAAGGCTAGGGCTCCCCTAGCCTAAGACTAGGGCACCCCTAGGCTTAGGCTAGGGCACCCCTAGGCTTAAGCTAGGGCACCCGTAGGCTTAGGCTAAGGCTAGGGCTCCCCTAGGCTAAGGCTAGGGCACCCCTAAGCTTTGGCAAGGGCACACCTAGGCTTAGGATAGGGAACTTCTAGGCTTACGCTAGTGCACTCCTAGGCTTAGTCTAGGGCACCCCTAGGATTAGGCTAAGGCTAGGGCTCCCCTAGCCTAAGGCTAGGGCACACCTTGGCTTAGGCAAGGGCACCCCTAGGCTTAGGCTAGGGCACACCAAGTCTTACGCTAAGGTTAGGGCTCCCCTAGCCTAAGGCTAGGGCACCTCTAGGCTTAGGCTAGGGCATCCCTAGGCTTGGCTAGGGCACCCCTAGGCTTAGGCTAAGACAAGTGCTCTCCTAGCCTAAGGCTAGGGTACCCCTAGGCTTAGGCTAGGGCACCCCTAGGCTTAGGCTAGGGAACCCCTAGGCGTAGGCTAGGGCAGCCCTAGGCTTAGGCTAGGGCACCCCTAGGCTTAGGCTAGGGCAGCCCTAGGCTTAGGCTAGGGCACCCCTAGGCTTACGCTAGGTTACCCCTAGCATTAGACTAAGGCTAGGGCTCCCCTAGCCTAAGGAAAGGGCACCCATAGGCTTAGGCTAGGGCACCCCTAGGCTTAGGATAGGGCTCCTGGCTTAGGCTAAGGCTAGGGATCCCCTAGCCTAAGGCTAAGGCACCCCTATCTTAGGCTAGGGCACCCCTAGGCTTAGGCTAGGGCACCACTAGTCTTAGGCAAGGGCACCCCTAGGCTTAGGCTAGGGCACCCCTAGGCTTAGGCTAGGGCACCCCAGGGTTGAGGCTAGGGCACCCCTAGGCTGAGGCTAGGGCACCCTAGGCTTAGGCTAAGGCTAGGGTTACCCTAGCCTAAGGCTAGGGCACCCCTAGGTTTAGGCTAAGGCTAGGGCTCCCCTAGCCTAAGACTAGGGCACCCCTAGGCTTAGGCTAGGGCACCCCTAGGCTTAAGCGAGGGCACCCGTAGGCTTAGGCTAAGGCTAGGGCTCCCCTAGCCTAAGGCTAGGGCACCCCTAGGCTTTGGCAAGGGCACACCTAGGCTTAGGATAGGGAACTTCTAGGCTTACGCTAGTGCACTCCTAGGCTTAGGCTAGGGCACCCCTAGGATTAGGCTAAGGCTAGGGCTCCCCTAGCCTAAGGCTACTGCACACCTTTGCTTAGGCAAGGGCACCCCTAGGCTTAGGCTAGGGCACCCCAAGGCTTACGCTAAGGTTAGGGCTCCCCTAGCCTAAGGCTAGGGCACCTCTAGGTTTAGGCTAGGGCACCCCTAGGCTTGGCTAGGGCACCCCTAGGCTTAGGCTAAGGCAAGGGCTCTCTTAGCCTAAGGCTAGGGTACCCCTAGGCTTAGGCTAGGGCACCCCTAGGCTTAGGCTAGGGAACCCCTAGGCGTAGGCTAGGGCAGCGCTAGGCTTAGGTTAGGGCACCCCTAGGCTTAGGCTAGGGCAGCCCTAGGCTTAGGCTAGGGCACCCCTAGGCTTACGCTAGGTCACCCCTAGGATTACGCTAAGGCTAGGGCTCCCCTAGCCTAAGGCAAGGGCACCCATAGGCTTAGGCTAGGACACCCCTAGGCTTAGGATTGGGCTCCCTGGCTTAGGCTAAGGCTAGGGATCCCCTAGCCTAAGGCTAAGGCACCCCTATCTTAGGCTAGGGCACCCCTAGGCTTAGACTAGGGCACCACTAGTCTAAGGCAGGGGCACCCCTAGGCTTAGGCTAGGGCACCCCTATGCTTAGGCTAAGGCTAGGGCTTCCTTAGCCTAAGGGTAGAGCACCCCTAGGATTAGGCTAGGGCTCCCCTAGGCTTAGGCTAGGGCACCCCTAAGCTTAGGTAGGGAACGCCTAGGCTTAGGTTAGAGCACCCCTATGCTTAGGCTAGGGCACCCCTAGACGTAGGCTAGGGCACCCCTAGGCTTAGGCTGGGGCACCCCTATGCTTAGGCTAAAGCT
This sequence comes from Tenrec ecaudatus, assembly GCF_050624435.1. Classification (NCBI taxonomy): domain Eukaryota; kingdom Metazoa; phylum Chordata; class Mammalia; order Afrosoricida; family Tenrecidae; genus Tenrec; species Tenrec ecaudatus. Next base: position 49,491 of record NW_027458205.1, read on the forward strand.
AGGACTCCCCTAGGCTTAGGATAGGGCACCCCTAGGCTAAGGCTACGGCACTCATAGGCTTAGGCTAGGGCTAGGGGACCCGTAGTCTTAGGCTAAGGCACCCCTAGGATTAGGCTAGGGCACCCCTAGGCTTAGGCTAGGGCACTCCTAGGCTAAGGCTAAGGATAGGGATCCCCTAGCCTAAGGCTAAGGCACACATAGGCTTAGGCTAGGGTACCCCTAGTCTTAGGCTAGGGTACCCCTAGGTTTATCCTAAGGCTAGGGTTCCCCAGCCTAAGGTTAGGGCACCCCTAGGCTTAGGCGAGGGCACCCCTAGGCTTTGGCTAGGGCACCCCTAGGCTTAGGCTAGGGCACCCCTAGGCTTAGGTTAGGGCATCCCTAGGCTTTGGCTAGGGCACTCCTAGGCTTAGGCTATCGCTAGGGCTTCCCTAGCCTAAGGCTAGGGCACCCCTAGGCTTAGGTAGGGAACCCCTAATCTTAGGTTAGGGCACCCCTATGCTTAGGCTAGGCACCCCTAGACGTAGTCTAGGGCACCCCTTGGCTTAGGCTGGGGCACCCCTAGGCTTAGGCTAAGGCTAGTGCTCCCCTAGCCTAAGGCTAGGGTGCCCCTAGGCTTAGGCTAGGGCACCCCTAGGCTTAGGCTAGGGCACCCCTAGGCTTAGGCTAGGGCACCCCAAGGCTTCGGCTAAGGCGAGGACTCCCCTAGCCTAAGGATAGGGCAGCCCTAGACTTAGGCTAGGGCACCCCTAGGCTTGGACTAAGGCTGGGGCTCCCCTACCCTAAGGCTAGGGAACCCCTAGGCTTAGACTAGGGCACCCCTAGGCTTAGGATAGGGCACCCCTAGGCTTAGGATAGGACACCCCTAGGCTTAGGCTGAGGCTAGGTCTCCACTAGACTAAGGCTAGGGCTCCCCTAGCCTTAGGATAGGACACACCTAGGCTTAGGCTCGGGCACCCCTTGGCTTAGGCTAGGGCACACCTAGTTTTAGGCAAGGGCGCCCCAAGGCTTAGGCTAAGGCTAGGGTTCCCCTAGACTAAGGCTAGGGCACCCCTAGGCTTAGGCTAGGGCACCCCAAGGCTTAGGCTAGGAAACCCGTAGGCTTAGGCTAGGGCACCCTTAATCTTAGGCTAGGGCACCCCTAGGCTTAGGCTAAGACTAGGGCTCCCCTAGCCTAAGGCTAGGGCACCCCTAGGCTTAGGCTAGGGTAACCCTAGGCTTCGGCTAGGGCACACCTAGGCTTAGGCTAGGGCACACCTAGGCTTAGCATAGGGCACCCCTAGGCTTAGTAAAAGGCTAGGGCTCCCCTAGCCTAAGGCTAGAGCACCCCTAGGATTAGGCTAGGGCACCCCTAGGCTTAGGCTAGGGCACCTCTAGGCTTTAGCTAGGGCTCCCCTAGGCTTAGGCTAAGGCTACGGCTCCCCTAGCCTCAGGCTAGTACACCCTAGACTCAGGCTATGACACCCCTAGGCTTAGGCTAGGGCAATCCTAGGCTAGACTAATGCTAGAGCTCCCCTATCCTAAGGCTAGGACACCCGTAGGTTCAGGTTAGGGCACCCCTAAGTTCCGGCTAGGGCACCCCTAGGCTTAGGCTAAGGCTAGGGCTCCCCTAGCCAAAGGCTAGGTCAGCCCTAGGCTTAGGTTAGGGCACCCCTAGGCTTAGGCTAGGGCTCCCCTAGGCTTAGGCTTGGGCACCCCTAGGCTTAGGCTAGGGCACCACTAGGCTTAGGCTAGGGCACCCCTAGGCTTAAGCTAGGGCACCCCTAGGCTTAGGCTAGGACACCACTAGGCTTTGGCTAGGGCACCCTAGGCTTAGGCTAAGGCTAGGGCTCCCCTAGCCTAAGGCTAGGGCACCCCTAGGCTTAGGCTAGGGCACACTAAACTTAGGCTAGGTCACCCCTAAGCTTAAGCTAGGGCACCCCTAGGCTTAGTGTAGGGCACCCCTAGGCTTAGGCTAGGGCATCCCTAGGCTTAGGCTAGGCACACCTAGGCTTAGGCTAGGGCACCACTAGGCTTAGGCTAGGGCACCCCTAGGCTTAGGCGAGGGCACCCCTAGGCTTAGGCTAGGGCACCCTAGGCTTAGCATAGGACACCCCTAGGCTTAGGCTAGGGAACCCCTAGGCTTAGGCTAGGGCACCCCTAGGCTTAGGCTAGGGCACCCCTAGGCTTAGCCTAATGCTAGGGGACCCCTAGGCTTAGGCTAAGGCACCCTTAGGCTTAGGCTAGGGCACCCTAGGCTTAGGTTAGGGCACCCCTAGGCTTAGGCCTTGGCATCCTTAAGCTTAGGTAGGGAACGCCTAGGCTTAATTTTGAGCACCCCCAGGCTTAGCCTAGGTCACCCCTAGGCTTAGGCTAAGGCGAGGTCAAACCTAGGCTTAGGCTAAGGCACCACTAGGCTTAGGCTAGGGCACCCCTAGGCTTAGGCTAGGGCACCCCTAGGCTAAGGCTAGGGCACCCCTAGGCTCAGGCTAGGGCACCCCTACACTTAGGCTTGGGCACCCCTAGGCTTAGGCTAAGGCTAGGGATCCCCTAGCCTAAGGCTAAGGCACCCATAGGCTTAAGCTTGGGCACCGCTAGGCTTAGGCTAGCGTACCCCTAGGTTTACGCTAAGGCTAGGGCTCCCCAGCCTAAGGCTAGGGCACCCCTAGACTTAGGCTAGGGCACACCTAGGCTTAGGCTAGGGCACCCCTAGGCTTAGGCTAGGGCACCCATAGGCTTAGGCTAAGGCTACGGCTCCCCTAGTGTATGGCTAGGGCACCCTTAGGCTTAGACTAGGGCACCCCTAGACTTAGACTAGGGCACCCCTAGGCTTAGGCTAGGGCACCCCTAGACTTAGGCTAGGCCACCCCTAAGCTTAGGCTAGGGCACCCCAAGGCTTCGGCTAAGGCGAAGACTCCCCTAGCCTAAGGATAGGGCACCCCTAGGCTTATGCTAGGGCACCCCTAGGCTTGGACTAAGGCTAAGTTTCCCCTACCCTACGGCTAGGGCACCCCTAGGCTTAGGCTAGGGCTCCCCTAGGCTTAGGCTAGGGCACCCATAGGCTTAGGCTAGGGCACCCCTAGGCTTAGCCTAGGACAACCATAGGCTTAGGCTAAGGCTAGGGCTTCCCTAGCCGAAGGCTAGGGCACCCCTAAGCTTAGCTAGGGAACCCCTAAGCTTAGGTTAGGGAACCCGTATGCTTAGGCTAGGCACACCTAGACCTAGGCTAGGGCTCCCCTAGGCTTAGGCTGGGGCACCCCTTGGCTTAGGCTAAGGCTAGGGCTCCCCTTGACGTAGGATAGGGCACTCATAGGCTTAGGCTAAGCTTAGGGCACCACCAGACTAAGGCTAGGGCACCCTTAGCCTTAGGCTAGGACACACCTAGGCTTAGGCTAGGGCACCCCTAGGCTTAGGCTAGGGCATCCCAAGGCTTAGGCTAGGGCACCCCTAGGTATAGGCTAGGGCGCCCCAAGGCTTAGGCTAAGGCTAGGGCTCCCCTAGACTAAGGCTAGGGCACCCCTAGGCTTAGGCTAGGGCACCCCTAGGCTTAGGCTAGGACACCCGTAGCTTAGGCTAGGGCGCCCCAAGGCTTAGGCTAAGGCTAGGGCTCCCCTAACCTAAGGCTAGGGCTCCCCTAGCCTAAGGCTAGGGCACTCCTGGCTTAGGCTAGGGCAACCCTAGGCTTAGGCTAGGGCATCCCTAGGCTTAGGCTAGGGCACCATTAGGCTTTGGCTAGGGCACCCCTAGGCTTAGGCTAAGGCTAGGGCTCCCCTAGCCTAAGGCTAGGGCACCCCTAGGCTTAGGCTAGGGCTCCCTAGGCTTAGGCTAGGGCACCCTAGGCTTAGGCTAGGGCACCCCTAGGCTTAGGATAGGGCACCCCTAGGTTTAGGATAGGGCACCCCTAGGCTTAGGCTAAGGCTAGGGCTCCACTAGACTAAGGCTAGGGCACCCCTAGCCTTAGGATAGGACACACCTAGGCTTAGGCTAGGGCACCCCTAGGCTTAGGCTAGGGCACACCTAGTTTTAGGCAAGGGCGCCCCAAGGCTTAGGCTAAGGCTAGGGTTCCCCTAGACTAAGGCTAGGGCACCCCTACGCTTAGGCTAGGGCACCCCAAGGCTTAGGCTAGGAAACCCGTAAGCTTAGGCTAGGGCACCCCTAAGCTTAGGCTAGGGCACCCCTAGGCTTACGCTAAGACTAGGGCTCCCTTAGCCTAAGGTTAGGGCACCCCTAGACTTAGGCTAGGGTAACCCTAGGCTTCGGCTAGGGCACACCTAGGCTTAGGCTAGGGCACACCTAGGCTTAGCATAGGGCACCCCTAGGCTTAGGCTAAGGCTAGGGCTCCACTAACCTCAGGTTAGGGCACCCCTAGATTCAGGCTAGGTCACCCCTAAGCTTAGGCTAGGGCAATCCTAGGCTTAGGCTAATGCTAGGTCTCCCCTAGCCTCAGATTAGGGCACCCCTAGGCTCAGGCTAGGGCACCCCTAGGCTTAGACTAGGGCACCCCTAGACTTACGCTAAGGCTAGGGCTCCCCTAGCCTAAGGTTACGGCACCCCTATACTCAGGCTAGGGCACCCCTAGTCTTAGACTAGGGCACCCCTAGGCTTAGGAAAAGGCTAGGGCTCCCCTAGCCTAAGGCTAGGGCACCCCTAGGATTAGGCTAGGGCACCCCTAACTTAGGCTAGGGCACCTCTAGGCTTTAGCTAGGGCTCCCCTAGGCTTAGGCTAAGGCTACGGCTCCCCTAGCCTCAGGCTAGTACACCCTAGACTCAGGCTATGACACCCCTAGGCTTAGGCTAGGGCAATCCTAGGCTAGACTAATGCTAGAGCTCCCCTATCCTCAGGCTAGGACACCCGTAGGTTCAGGCTAGGGCACCCCTAAGCTCCGGCTAGGGCACGCCTAGGCTTAGGCTAGGGCACCCCTAGGCTTAGGCTAAGGCTAGGGCTCCCCAAGCCTAAGGCTAGGTCAGCCCTAGGCTTAGGCTAGGGCACCCCTAGGCTTAGGCTTAGGCTAGGGCTCCCCTAGGCTTAGGCTTGGGCACCCCTAGGCTTAGGCTAGGGCACCACTAGGCTTAGGCTAAGGTACCACTAGGCTTAGGCTAGGGCACTCCTAGGCTTAGGCTAGGGCACCCCTAGGCTTAGGCTAGGGCACCCCAGGGCTGAGGCTAGTGAACCCCTAGGCTGAGGCTAGGGCACCAAAGGCTTAGGCTAAGGCTAGGGTTACCCTAGCCTAAAGCTAGGGCACCCCTAGGTTTAGGCTAAGGCTAGGGCTACCCTAGCCTAAGACTAGGGCACCCCTAGGCTTAGGCTAGGGCACCCCTAGGCTTAGGCTAGGGCACCCCTAGGCTTAAGCTAGGGCACCCGTAGGCTTAGGCTAAGGCTAGGGCTCCCCTAGCCTAAGGCTGGGCACCCCTAGGCTTTGGCAAGGGCACACCTAGGCTTAGGATAGGGAACTTCTAGGCTTAGGCTAGTGCACTACTAGGCTTAGTCTAGGGCACCCCTAGGATTAGGCTAAGGCTAGGGCTCCCCTAGCCTAAGGCTAGGGAACCCCTTGGCTTAGGCAAGGGCACCCCTAGGCTTAGGCTAGGGCACCCCAAGGCTTACGCTAAGGTTAGGGCTCCCCTAGCCTAAGGCTAGGGCACCTCTAGGCTTAGGCTAGGGCACCCCTAGGCTTGGCTAGGGCACCCCTAGGCTTAGGCTAAGGCAAGGGCTCTCCTAGCCTAAGGCTAGGGTACCCCTAGGCTTAGGCTAGGGCAGCCATAGGCTTAGGATAGGGCACCCCTAGGCTTAGGCTAGGGCAGCCCTAGGCTTAGGCTAGGGCACCCCTAGATTTACGCTAGGTCACCCCTAGGATTAGGCTAAGGCTAGGGCTCCCCTAGCCTAAGGCAAGGGCACCCATAGGCTTAGGCTAGGGCAACCCTAGGCTTAGGATAGGGTTCCCTGGCTTAGGTTAAGGCTAGGGATCCCCTAGCCTAAGGCTAAGGCACCCCAATCTTAGGCTAGGGCACCCCTAGGCTTAGGCTAGGGCACCACTAGTCTTAGGCAAGGGCACCCCTAGGCTTAGGCTAGGACACCCCTAAGCTTAGGTAGGGAACGCCTAGGCTTTGGTTAGAGCACCCCTATTCTTAGGCTAGGGTACCCCTAGACGTAGGCTAGGGCACCCCTAGGCTTAGGCTGTGGCACCCCTATGCTTAGACTAAGGCTAGGGCTCCCCTAGACTAAGGCTAGGGCTCCCCTAGGCTTAGCATAGGACACCCCTAGGCTTAGGCTAGGGAACACCTAGGCTTAGGCTAGGGCACCCCTAGGCTTAGGCTAGGGCACCCCTAGGCTTAGGCTAGGGCACCCCTAGGCTTAGCCTAATGCTAGGGGACCCCTAGGCTTAGGCTAAAGCACCCTTAGGCTTAGGCTAGGGCCCCCTAGGCTTAGGTTAGGGCACCCCTAGGCTTAGGCCTTGGCATCCTTAAGCTTAGGTAGGGAACGCCTAGGCTTAGTTTAGAGCACCCCCAGGCTTAGGCAAGGTCACCCCTAGGCTTAGGCTAAGGCGAGGTCAAACCTAGGCTTAGGCTAAGGCACCACTAGGCTTAGGCTAGGGCACCCCTAGGCTTAGGCTAGGGCACCCCTAGGCTTAGGCTAGGGCACCCCTAGGCTGAGGCTAGGGCACCCCTAGGCTGAGGCTAGGGCACCCTAGGCTTAGGCTAAGGCTAGGGCTCCCCTAGCTTAAGACTAAGGCACCCCTAGGCTTAGGCTAGGGCACCCATAGGCTTAAGCTAGGCCACCCGTAGGCTTAGGCTAAGGCTAGGGCTCCCCTAGCCTAAGGCTAGGGCACCCGTAGGCTTTGGCAAGTGCACCCCTAGCCTTAGGATAGGGAACTTCTAGGCTTAGGCTAGTGTACTCCTAGGCTTAGGCTAGGGCACCCCTAGGATTATGCTAAGGCTAGGGCTCCCCTAGCCTAAGGCTTGGGCACCCCTCGGCTTAGGCTAGGGCACCCCTACGCTTGGGCTAGGGCACCCCAAGGCTTAGGCTAAGGCACCCCTAGGCTTACGCTAAGTTTAGGGCTCCCCTAGCCTAAGGCTAGGGCACCTCTAGGCTTAGGCTAGGACACCCCTAAGTTTGGCTAGGGCACCCCTAGGCTTAGGCTAAGGCTAGGGCTCTCCTAGCCTAAGGCTAGGGTACCCCTAGGCTTAGGGTAGGGCACCACTAGGCTTAGGCTAGGGCACACCTAGGCGTAGGCTAGGGCAGCCCTAGGCTTAGGCTAGGGCACCCCTAGGCTTAGGCTAGGGCACCCCTAGGCTTACGCTAGGTCACCCCTAGGATTGGGCTAAGGCTAGGGCTCCCCTAGCCTAAGGCAAGGGCACCCCTAGGCTTAGGCTAGGGCACTCTTAGGCTTAGGGACGTGCTCCCCTAGGCTTAGGCTAAGGCTAGGGATCCCCTAGCCTAAGGCTAAGGCACCCCTAGGCTTAGGCTAGCGCACCCCTAGGCTTGGGCAAGGGCACCCCTAGGCTTAGGTTAGGGCACCCCTAAGTTAGACTAGGGCACCCCTAGGCTTAGGCTAAGGCTAGGGCTTCCCTAGCCTAAGGCTAGGGCACCCCTAATCTTAGGCTAGGGCTCCCCTAGGCTTAGGCTAGGGCACCCCTAGACTTAGGCTAAGGCTAGGGCTCCCCTAGTCTAAGGCTAGGGCACCCTTAGGCTTAGACTAGGGCACCCCTAGGCTTAGGCTAGGGCTCCCCTATGCTTAGGATAGGACACCCCTAGGCTTAGGGTAGGGCACCCCTAGGCTTAGGCTAGGGCACCCCTAGGCTTAGGCTAAGGCTAGGGGACACCTAAGCTTAGGCTAAGGCTAGAGGAATCCTAGGCTTAGGCTAGGGCACCCCTAGGCTAAGGTTAGGGCACCCCTAGGCTCAGGCTAGGGCACCCCTACACTTAGGCTAGGGCACCCCAAGCCTTAGGCTAAGGCTTAGGATCCCCTAGGCTTAGGCTTAGGCACCCTTAGGCTTAGGCTAGGGCACCCCTAGGCTTAGTGTAGGGCACCCCTAGGTTTAGGCTAGGGCATCCCTAAGCTTAGGTAGGGAACGCCTAGGCTTAGGATAGAGCACCCCTAGGCTTAGGCTAGGGCACCCCTAGGCTTAGGCTAAGTAGAGGTCACCCCTAGGCTTAGGCTAAGGCACCACTAGGCTTCGGCTAGGGCACCCCTAGGCTTAGGCTAGGACACCCCTAAGCTTAGGCTAGGGCACCCCTAGGCTGAGGTTAGGGCACCCCTAGGCTGAGGCTAGGGCACACCTAGGCTTGGACTAAGGCTAAGGCTCCCCTACCGTAAGGCTAGGGCATCCCTAGGCGTAGGCTAGGGCTCCCCTAGGCTTAGGTTAGGGCACCCCTAGGCTTAGGGTAGGGCACCCCTAGGCTTAGGCTAGGGCACCCCTAGGCTTAGGCTACGGCATCCCTAGGCTCAGGTTAGGGCACCCCTAGGCTTAGACTAGGGCACCCCTAGGCTTAGGCTAAGGCTATGGCTCCCCTAGCCTCAGGCTAGTGCACCCCTAAACTCAGGCTATGACACCCCTAGGCTTAGGCTAGGGCAATCCTAGGCTAGACTAACGCTAGAGCTCCCGTATCCTCAAGCTAGGACACCCGTAGGCTCAGGCTAGGGCACCCCTAGGCTCAGGCGAGGGCACCCCTAGGCTTCGGCTAGGGCACCCCGAGGCTTAGGCTATGGCTAGGGCTCCTCTAGCCTAAGGCTAGGGCACCCCTAAGCTTAGCCTAGGACACCCCTAAGCTTAGGTTAAGGCTAGGGCTCCCCTAGCCTAAGGCTAGGGCACCCCTAGGCTTAGACTAGGGCACCCCTAGGCTTAGGCTAGGGCACCCGTCGGTTTAGGCTAGGGCACCACTAGGCTTTGGCTAGGGCACCCCTAGGCTTTGGCTAAGGCTAGGGCTCCCCTAATCTAGGCTAGGGCACCCCTAGCCTTAGGCTAGGGCACCCCTATGCTTAGGCTAAGGCTAGGGCGCCTCTAGACTAACACTAAGGCACCCCTAGGCTTAGGCTAGGCCACCCCTAGGCTTAGGGTAGGGCACCCCTAGGCTTAGGGTAGGGCACCCCTAGGCTTAGGCTAGGTAACCCATAGGCTTAGGCTAAGGCTGTGCTCCCCTAGCCTAAGGCTAGGGCACCCCTAGGGTTAAGCTATGGCACCCCTAGGCTTAGGCTAGGGAAACCCTATGCTTATGCTAGGGCGCCCTTAGGCTTAGGCTAGGGCACCCATAGGCTTAGGCTAGGGCAACCCTAGGCTTAGGCTAAGGATAGGGCTTCCCTAGCCTAAGGCTAGGGCACCCCTAGGCTTAGGCTAGGAAACCCCTAGGCTTAGGCTAAGGCTAGGGCTCCCCTAGCCTAAGGCTAGGGCACACTAGGCTTAGGCTAGGGCACCCCTAGGCTTAGACTAGGGCACCCTTAGGCTTAGGGTAGGGCACCCCTAGGCTTAGACTAAGGCTAGGGCTCCCCTAGCCTAACACTAGGGCACCCTTAGGCTTAGGCTAGGGCACCCTTAGGCTTAGAGTGGGCACCCCAAGGCTTAGGGTAGGGCACCCCTAGGCTTAGGCTAGGGCACGCCTAGGCTTGGGCTAGGACACCCCTAGGATTGGGCTAAGGCTGGGCTCTCCTAGCCTAAGGCTAGGGTACTCCCAGGCTTAGGCTAGGGCACCACTAGGTTTAGGCTAGGGCACCCCTAGGCCTAGGCTAGGGCACCCCTAGGCTTAGGCTAGGGCACCCCTAGGCTTAGTGTAGGGCACCCCTAGGCTTAGGCTAGGGCATCCCTAAGCTTAGGTAGGGAACGCCTAGGCTTAGGTTAGAGCACCCCTAGGCTTAGGCTAGGGCACCCCTAGCTTAGGCTAAGGCGAGGTCACCCCTAGGCTTAGGCTAAGGCACCACTAGGCTTAGGCTAGGGCACCCCTAGGCTTAGGCTAGGGCACCCCTAGGCTTAGGCTAGGGCACCCCTAGGCTGAGGCTACGGCACCCCTAGGTTGAGGCTAGGGCACCCCTAGGCTTGGACTAAGGCTAAGGCTCCCATACCCTAAGGTTAGGGCATCCCTAGGCTTAGGCTAGGGCTCCCCTAGGCTTAGGCTAGGGCACCCCTAGGCTTAGGCTAGGGCACCCCTAGGCTGAGGCTAGGGCACCCCTAGGTTGAGGCTATGGCACCCCTAGGCTCAGGCTAGGGCACCACTAGGCTTAGACTAGGGCACCCCTAGGCTTGGGAAAAGGCTAGGGCTCCCCTAGCCTAAGGCTAGGGCACCCCTAGGCTTAGGCTAGGGCTAGGGATCCCCTAGCCTAAGGCTAAGGCACCCATAGGCTTAATCTTGGGCACCCCTAAGCTTGGACTAAGGCTAAGGCTCCCCCACCCTAAGGCTAGGACACCCCTAGGCTTAGGCTATAGCTCCCCTAGGCTTAGGCTAGGGCACTTATAGGCTTAGGATAGGGCACCCCTAGGCTTAGGCTAGGGCACCCCTAGGCTAAGGCTAAGGCTAGGGCTTCCCTAGCCTAAGGCTAGGGCACCCCTAGGCTTAGGTAGGGAACCCCTAAGCTTTGGTTAGGGAACCGGTATGCTTAGGTTAGGCACCCCTAGACGTAGGCTAGGGCACCCCTAGGCTTAGGCTGCGGCACCCCTTGGCTTAGGCTAAGGCAAGGGCTCCCCTAGCCTAAGGCCAGTGTACCCTTAGGCTTAGGCTAGGGCACCACTAGACTTAGGCTAGGGCACCCCTAGGCTTAGGCTAGGGCACCCCAAGGCTTCGGCTAAGGTGAGGACTCCCCTAGCCTAAGGATAGGGCACCCCTAGGCTTAGGCTAGGGCACCCGTAGACGTAGGATAGGGCACCACTAGGCTTAGGCTAAGCTTAGGGCACCACTAGAGTAAGGCTAGGGCACCCCTAGATTTGGCTAGGACACACCTAGGCTTAGACTAGGGCACCCCTAGGCTTAGGCTAGGGCACCCCTAGGCATAGGCTAGGGCACCCCTAGGTTTAGGCTAGGGCGCCCCAAGGCTTAGGCTAAGGCTAGGGCTCCCCTAGACTAAGGCTAGGGCACCCCTAGGCTTAGGCTAGGGCCCCCTAGGCTTAGGCTTGGACACCCGTACGCTTAGGCTAGGGCACCCCTAGGCTTAGGCTAGGGCACCCTTAGGCTTAGGCTAAGTCTAGGGCTCCCCTAACCTAAGGCTAGGGCTCCCCTAGCCTAAGGCTAGGGCACCCCTAGGCTTAGGCTAGGGCAACCCTAGGCTTAGGCTAGGGCACCCCTAGGCTTAGGATAGGGTACCCCTAGGTTTAGGCTAGGACACCCCTAGGCTTAGGCTAAGTTTAGGGCTCAGCTAGCCTAAGGCTAGGACACCCCTAGGTTTAGGCTAGGGCACCCCTAGGCTTAGTGTAGGGCACCCCTAGGCTTAGGCTAGGGCATCTCTAGGCTTAGGCTAGGGCACCCCTAGGCTTAGGTTATGGCACCCCTTGGCTCAGGCTAGGGCACCACTAGGCTTGGACTAAGGCTAAGGCTCCCCAACCCTAAGGCTAGGCATCCCTAGCTTAGGCTAGGGCTCCCCTAGGATTAGGCTAGGGCACCCCTAGGTTTAGGCTAGGGCACCCCTAGGCTTAGGCTAGGGCACCCATAGGCTTATGCTAGGGCACCCCTAGGCTTAGGCTTGGGCACCCCTAGGCTTAGGTTACGGCACCCCTAGGCTCAGGCTAGGGCACCCCTAGGCTTAGACTAGGGCACCCCTAGGCTTAGGAAAAGGATAGGGCTCCCCTAGCCTAGGCTAGGGCACCCCTAGGCTTAGGCTAGGGCACCCCTATGCTTAGGCTAAGGCTAGGGCTCCCCTAGCCTAACACTAAGGCACCCCTAGGCTTAGGCTAGGGCACCACTAGGCTTAGGGTAGGGCACCCCTAGGCTTAGGTTAGGGAACCCATAGGCTTAGGCTAAGGCTGTGCTCCCCTAGTCTAAGGCTAGGGCACCCTTAGGCTTAGACTAGGGCACCCCAAGGCTTAGGCTAGGGCACCCCTACGCTTAGGCTAGGGCACCCCTAGGCTTAGGCTAATACTAGGGGACACCTAAGGTTAGGCTAAGGCTAGAGGAATCCTAGGCTTAGGCTAGGGTACCCCTAGGCTAAGGCTAGGGCACCCCTAGGCTCAGGCTAGGGCACCCGTACACTTAGGCTAGGGCACCCCTAGGCTTAGGCTAAGGCTAGGGATCCCCTAGCCTAAGGCTAAGGCACCCATAGGCTTAAGCTAGGGCACACCTAGGCTTAGGCTAGGGTACCCCTAGGTTTAGGCTAAGGCTAGGGCTCCCCAGCCTAAGGCTAGGGCACCCGTAGGCTTAGGCTAGGGCACACCTAGGCTTAGGCTAGGGCACCCCTAGGCTTAGGCTAGGGCACCCCTAGGCTTAGGCAAAAGCTAGGGCTCCCCTAGTCTATGGCTAGGGGACCCTTAGGCTTAGACTAGGGCACCCCTAGGCTTAGGCTAGGGCACCTCTAGGCTTAGGCTAGGGCACCCCTAGACTTAGGCTAGGGCACCCCTAAACTTAGGCTAGGGCACCCCAAGGCTTCGGCTAAGGTGAAGACTCCCCTAGCCTAAGGATAGGGCACCCCTAGGCTTAGGTTAGGGCACCCCTAGGCTTGGACTACCGCTAAGGCTCCCCTACCCTAAGGCTAGGGCACCCCTAGGCTTAGGCTTGGGCACCCTTAGGCTTAGGCTAAGGCTAGGGCTCCCCTAACCTAAGGCTAGGGCTCCCCTAGCCTAAGGCTAGGGCAACCCTAGGCTTAGGCTAGGGCACCCCTAGGCTTAGGCTAGGGCACCATTAGGGTTTGGCTAGGGCACCCCTAGGCTTAGGCTAAGGCTAGAGCTCCCCTAGCCTAAGGCTAGGGCACCCCTAGGCTTAGGCTAGGGCACCCTAGGCTTAGGCAAGGGCACCCCTAAGCTTAGGCTAGGGCACCCCTAAGCTTAGGCTAGGGCACCCCTAGGCTTAGGCTAGGGCACCACTAGCCTTAGAATAGGGTACCCCTAGGTTTAGGCTAGGAAACCTCTAGACTTAGGCTAAGTTTAGGGCTCAGCTAGCCTAAGGCTAGGACACCCCTAGGTTTAGGCTAGGGCACCCCTAGGCTTAGTGTAGGGCACCCCTAGGCTTAGGCTAGTTCATCCCTAGGTTTAGGCTAGGGCACCCCTAGGCTTAGGCTAGTGCACCCCTAGACTTAGGCTTGGGCACCCCAAGGCTTAGGCAAAGGCTAAAGGACCCCTAGGCTTAGGTTAAGGCACCCTTAGGCTTAGGCTAGAGCACCCCTAGGCTTAGTTTAGGGCACCCCTAGGCTTAGGCTAAGGCACCACTAGGCTTAGGCTAGGGCACCACTAGGCTTAGGCTAGGGCACCCCTAGGCTGAGGCTAGGGCAACCCTAGGCTGAGGCTAGGGCACCACTAGGCTTGGACTAAGGCTAAGGCTCCCCAACCCTAAGGCTAGGCATCCCTAGCTTAGGCTAGGGCTCCCCTAGGAGTAGGCTAGGGCACCCCTAGGCTTAGGCTAGGGCACCCCTAGGCTTAGGCTACGGCACCCCTAGGCTCAGGCTACGGCACCCATAGGCTTAGGCTAGGGCACCCCTAGGCTTAGGCTTGGGCACCCCTAGGCGTAGGTTACGGCACCCCTAGGCTCAGGCTAGGGCACCCCTAGGCTTAGACTAGGGCACCCCTAGGCTTAGGAAAAGGCTAGGGCTCACCTAGCCTAAGGCTAGGGCACCCCTAGGCTTAGGCTAGGGCACCCCTAGGCTTTAGCTAGGGCTCCCCTAGGCTTAGGTTAAGGCTACGGCTCCCCTAGCTTCAGGCTTGTGCACCCCTAGACTCAGGCTATGACACCCCTAAGCTTTGGCTAGGGCAATCCTAGGCTACACTAACGCTAGAGCTCCCCTATCCTCAGGCTAGGACACCCGTAGGCTCAGGCTAGGGAACCCCTAGGCTCAGGCTAGGGCACCCCTAGGCTTATGCTAGAGCACCCGTCGGCTTAGGCTAGGGCACCACTAGGCTTTGGCTAGGGCACCCCTAGGCTTAGGCTAAGGCTAGGGCTCCCCTAGCCTAGGCTAGGGTACCCCTAGGCTTAGGCTAGGGCACCCCTATGCTTAGGCTAAGGCTAGGGCTCCCCTAGCCTAACCCTAAGGCACCCCTAGGCTTAGCCTAGGGCACCCCTAGGCTTAGGGTAGGGCACCCCTAGGCTTAGGTTAGGGAACCCATAGGCTTAGGCTAAGGCTGTGCTCCCCTAGTCTAAGGCTAGGGCACCCTTAGGCTTAGACTAGGGCACCCCAAGGCTTAGGCTAGGGCACCCCTAAGCTTAGGCTAGGGCACCCCTCAGCTTAGGCTAAGGCTAGGGGACACCTAAGGTTAGGCTAAGGCTAGAGGAATCCTAGGCTTAGGCTAGGGCACCCCTAGGCTAAGGCTAGGGCACCCCTAGGCTCAGGCTAGGGCACCCGTACACTTAGGCTAGGGCACCCCTAGGCTTAGGCTAAGGCTAGGGATCCCCTAGCCTAAGGCCAAGGCACCCATAGGCTTAAGCTAGGGCACCCCTAGGCTTAGGCTAGGTTACCCCTAGGTTTAGGCTAAGGCTAGGGCTCCCCAGCCTAAGGCTAGGGCACCCCTAGGCTTAGGCTAGGGCACACCTAGGCTTAGGCTAGGGCACCCTTAGGCTTAGGCTAGGGCACCCCTAGGCTTAGGCAAAGCTAGGGCTCCCCTAGTCTATGGCTAGAGCACCCTTAGGCTTAGACTAGGGCACCCCTAGGCTTAGGCTAGGGCACCCCTAGGCTTAGGCTAGGGCACACCTAGGCTTAGGCTAGGGCACCCCTAGACTTAGGCTAGGGCACCCCTAAGATTAGGCTAGGGCACCCCAAGGCTTCGGCTAAGGCGAAGACTCCCCTAGCCTTAGGATAGGGCACCCCTAGGCTTAGGTTAGGGCACCCCTAGGTTTGGACTACGGCTAAGGCTCCCCTACCCTAAGGCTAGGGCACCCCTATGCTTAGGCTAGGGCTCCCCTAGGCTTAGGCTAGGGCACCCATATGCTTAGGCTAGGGCACCCCTAGGCTTAGGCTAGGGCACCCCTAGGCTTAGGCTAAGGCTAGGGCTTCCCTAGCCTAAGGCTAGGGCACCCCTAGGCTTAGGTAGGGAACCCCTAAGCTTAGGTTAGGGCACCCCTAGACGTAGGCTAGGGCACTCCTAGGCTTAGAATGGGGCACCCCTTGGCTTAGGCTAAGGCTAGGGCTCCCCTAGCCTAAGGACAGTGTACCCTTAGGCTTAGGCTAGGGCACCCTTAGACTTAGGCTGGGCACCCCTAGGCTTAGGCTAGGGCACCCCAAGGCTTCGGCTAAAGCGAGGACTCCCCTAGCCTAAGGATAGGGCACCCCTAGGCTTAGGCTAGGTCACCCCTAGACGTAGGATAGGGCACCACTAGGCTTAGGCTAAGCTTACGGCACCACTAGACTAAGGCTAGGGCACCCCTAGCCTTAGGCTAGGACACACTTAGGCTTAGGCTAGCGCACACCTAGGCTTAGGCTAGGGCACCCCTAGGCTTAGGCTAGGGCACCCCTAGGTTTAGGCTAAGGCGCCCCAAGGCTTAGGCTAAGGCTAGGGCTCCCCTACACTAAGGCTAGGGCACCCCTAGGCTTAGGCTAGGGCACCCCTAGGCTTAGGCTAGGACAGCCGTAGGCTTAGGCTAGGGCACCCTTAGGCTTAGGCTAGGGCACCCTTAGGCTTAGGCTAAGACTAGGGCTCCCCTAACCTAAGGCTAGGGCTCCCCTAGCCTAAGGCTAGGGCACCCCTAGGCTTAGGCTAGGGCAACCCTAGGTTTAGGCTAGGGCACCCCTAGGCTTAGGCTAGGGCACCATTAGGCTTTGACTAGGGCACCCCTAGGCTTAGGCTAAGGCTAGGGCTCCCCTAGCCTAAGGCTAGGGCACCCCTTGGCTTAGGCTAGGGCACCCTAGGCTTAGGCTAGGGCACACCTAATCTTAGGCTAGGGCACCCCTAAGCTTAGGCAAGGGCACCCCTAGGCTTAGGCTAGGGCACCCCTAGGCTTAGGATAGGCCATTCCTAAGCTTAGGATAGGGCACCCCTAGGCTTAGGTTAGGGCACCCCTAGGCTTAGGCTAGGGCACCCCTAAGCTTAGGCTAGGGCACCCATAAGCTTAGGCTAGGGCACCCCTAGGCTTAGGCTAGGGCACCCCTAGGCTTAGGATAGGGTACCCCTAGGTTTAGGCTAGGACACCCCTAGGCTTAGGCTAAGGCTAGGGCTCAGCTAGCCTAAGCTAGGGCACCCCTAGGTTTAGGCTAGGGCACCCCTAGGTTTAGTGTAGGGCAGCCCTAGGCTTTGGCTAGGGCATCCCTAGCCTTAGGCTAGGGCACCCCTAGGCTTAGGCTACGGCACCCTTAGGCTTAGGCTAGGGCACCCCTAGGCTTAGTGTAGGGCACACCTAGGCTTAGGCTAGGGCACCCCCAGGCTTGGGCTAGGGCACCCCTAGGCTTAGGCTAAGGCTAGGGCTCCCCTAGTCTTTGGCTAGGGCACCCTTAGGCTTAGACTAGGGCACCCCTAGGCTTAGGCTAGGGCACCCCTAGGCTTAGGCTAGGGCACCCCTGGGCTTAGGTTGGACACCCCTAGACTTAGGCTAGGGCACCCCTAATCTTAGGCTAGGGCACCCCAACGCTTCGGCTAAGGTGAAGACTCCCCTACCCTAAGGATAGGGCACCCCTAGGCTTAGGCTAGGGCACCCCTAGGCTTGGACTAAGGCTACGGCTCCCCTAGCTTCAGGTTTGTGCACCCCTAGACTCAGGCTATGACACCCCTAAGCTTTGGCTAGGGCAATCCTAGGCTAGACTAACGCTAGAGCTCCCCTATCCTCAGGCTAGGACACCTGTAGGCTCAGGCTAGGGCACCCCAAGGCATATGCTAGGGCACCCGTCGGCTTAGGCTAGGGCACCACTAGGCTTTGGCTAGGGCACCCCTAGGCTTAGGCTAAGGCTAGTGCTCCCCTAGCCTAGGCTAGGGCACCCCTAGGCTTAGGCTAGGGCATCCCTATGCTTAGGCTAAGGCTAGGGCTCCCCTAGCCTAACACTAAGGCACCCCTAGGCTTAGGCTAGGGCACCACTAAGCTTAGGGTAGGGCACCCCTATGCTTAGGTTAGGGAACCCATAGGCTTAGGCTAAGGCTGTGCTCCCCTAGTCTAAGGCTAGGGCACCCTTAGGCTTAGACTAGGGCACCCCAAGGCTTAGGCTAGGGCACCCCTACGCTTAGGCTAGGGCACCACTAGGCTTAGGCTAAGGCTAGGGGACACCTAAGGTTAGGCTAAGGCTAGAGGAATCCTAGGATTAGGCTAGGGCAACCCCCAGGCTAAGGCTAGGGCACCCCTAGGCTCAGGCTAGGGCACCCCTACACTTAGGCTAGGGCACCCCTAGGCTTAGGCTAAGGCTAGGGATCCCCTAGCCTAAGGCTAAGGCACCCATAGGCTTAAGCTAGGGCACCCCTAGGCTTAGGCTAGGGTACCCCTAGGTTTAGGCTAAGGCTAGGGCTCCCCAGCCTAAGGTTAGGGCACCCCTAGGCTTAGGCTAGGGCACACCTAGGCTTAGGCTAGGGCACCCCAAGGCTTAGGCTAGGGCACCCCTAGGCTTAGGCTAGGGCACCCCTAGGCTTAGGCTAGGGCACCCCTAGACTTAGGCTAGGGCACCCCTAAGCTTAGGCTAGGGCACCCCAAGGCTTCGGCTAAGGCGAAGACTCCCCTAGCCTAAGGATAGGGCACCCTTACGCTTAGGCTAGGGTACCCCTAGGCTTGGACTACGGCTAAGGCTCCCCTACCCTAAGGCTAGGGAACCCCTAGGCTTAGGCTAGGGCACCCCTAGGCTTAGACTAGGGGACCCCTAGGCTTAGGAAAAGGCTAGGGCTCCCCTAGCCTAAGGCTAGGGCACCCCTAGGCTTAGGCTAGGGCACCCCTAGGCTTTAGCTAGGGCTCCCCTAGGCTTAGGCTAAGGCTACGGCTCCCCTAGCCTCAGGCTAGTGCACCCCTAAACTCAGGCTATGACACCCCTAGGCTTAGGCTAGGGCAATCCGAGGCTAGACTAACGCTAGAGCTCCCCTATCCTCAGGTTAGGACACCCGTAGGCTCAGGCTAGGGCAACCCTAGGCTCAGGCTAGGGCACCCCTAGGCTTAGGCTAGGGCACCCCTAGGCTTAGGCTAAGGCTAGGGCTCCTCTAGCCTAAGGCTAGGGCACCCCTAAGATTAGGCTAGGGCACCCCTAGATTATAGCTAGGGCACCCATCGGCTTAGGCTAGGGCACCACTAGGCTTTGGCTAGGGCACCCCTAGGCTTAGGCTAAGGCTAGGGCTCCCCTTGCCTAAGGCTAGGGCACCCCTAGGCTTAGGCTAGGGCACCCTAGGCTTAGGTTAGGGCACCCCTAAGCTTAGGCTAGGGCACCCCTAAGCTTAGGCTAGGGCACCCCTGGGCTTAGGTTGGGCACCCCTAGACTTAGGCTAGGGCACCCCTAATCTTAGGCTGGGGCATACCAAGGCTTCGGCTAAGGCGAAGACTCCCCTAGCCTAAGGATAGGGCACCCCTAGGCTTAGGCTAGGGCACCCCTAGGCTTGGACTAAGGCTAAGGCTCCCCTACCCTAAGGCTAGGGCACCCCTAGGCTTAGGCTAGGGCTCCCCTAGGCTTAGGCTAGGGAACCCCTAGGCTGAGGCTAGGGCACCACTAGGCTGAGGCTAGGGCACCCCTAGGCTTGGACTAAGGCTAAGGCTCCCCTACCCTAAGGCTAGGGCATCCCTAGGCTTAGGCTAGGGCTCCCCTAGGCTTAGGCTAGGGCACCTCTAGGCTTAGGATAGGGCACCCCTAGGCTTAGGCTAGGGCACCCTTAGGCTTAGGCTACGGCACCCCTAGACTCAGGCTATGGCACACCTAGGCTTAGACTAGGGCACCCCTAGGCTTAGGAAAAGGCTAGGGCTCCCCAAGCCTAAGGCTAGGGCACCCCTAGGCTTAGGCTAGGGCACCCCTAGGCTTGGACTACGGCTAAGGCTCCCCTACCCTAAGGCTAGGGAACCCCTAGGCTTAGGCTAGGGCACCCCTAGGCTTAGACTAGGGGACCCCTAGGCTTAGGAAAAGGCTAGGGCTCCCCTAGCCTAAGGCTAGGGCACCCCTAGGCTTAGGCTAGGGCACCCCTAGGCTTTAGCTAGGGCTCCCCTAGTTTTAGGCTAAGGCTACGGCTCCCCTAGCCTCAGGCTAGTGCACCCCTAAACTCAGGCTATGACAGCACTAGGCTTAGGCTAGGGCAATCCTAGGCTAGACTAACGCTAGAGCTCCCCTATCCTCAGGCTAGGACACCCGTAGGCTCAGGCTAGGGCAACCCTAGGCTCAGGCTAGGGCACCCCTAGGCTTAGGCTAGGGCACCCCTAGGCTTAGGCTAAGGCTAGGGCTCCTCTAGCCTAAGGCTAGGGCACCCCTAAGCTTAGGCTAGGGCACCCCTAGATTATGGCTAGGGCACCCGTCGGCTTAGGCTAGGGCACCACTAGGCTTTGGCTAGGGCACCCCTAGGCTTAGGCTAAGGCTAGGACTCCCCTAGCCTAAGGATAGGGCACCCCTAGGCTTAGGCTAGGGCACCCTAGGCTTAGGCTAGGGCACCCCTAGGCTTAGGCTAGGGCACCCCTAGGCTTAGGCTAGGGCACCCCTAGGCTTAGGCTAAGGCTAGGGCTCCCCTAGTCTATGGCTAGGGCACCCTTAGGCTTAGACTAGGGCACCCCTAGGCTTAGGCTAGGGCACCCCTAGGCTTAGGCTAGGGCACCCCTGGGCTTAGGTTGGGCACCCCTAGAATTAGGCTAGGGCACCCCTAATCTTAGGCTAGGGCCCACCAAGGCTTTGGCTAAGGCGAAGACTCCCCTAGCCTAAGGATAGGGCACCCCTAGGCTTAGGCTAGGGCACCCCTAGGCTTGGACTAAGGCTAAGGCTCCCCTACCCTAAGGCTAGGGCACCCCTAGGCTTAGGCTAGGGCTCCCCTAGGCTTAGGCTAGGGCACCCCTAGGCTTAGGCTAGGGCACCCCTAGGCTGAGGCTAGGGCACCACTAAGCTGAGGCTAGGGCACCCCTAGGCTTGGACTAAGGCTAAGGCTCCCCTACCCTAAGGCTAGGGCATCCCTAGGCTTAGGCTAGGGCTCCCCTAGGCTTAGGCTAGGGCACCCCTAGGCTTAGGATAGGGCACCCCTAGGCTTAGGCTAGGGCACCCCTAGGCTTAGGCTACGGCACCCCTAGGCTCAGGCTATGGCACCCCTAGGCTTAGACTAGGGCACCCCTAGGCTTAGGAAAAGGCTAGGGCTCCCCAAGCCTAAGGCTAGGGCACCCCTAGGCTTTAGCTAGGGCTCCCCTAGGCTTAGGCTAAGGCTTCGGCTCCCCTAGCCTCAGGCTAGTGCACCCCTAAACTCAGGCTATGACACCCCTAGGCTTAGGCTAGGGCAATCCTAGGCTAGACTAACGCTAGAGCTCCCCTATCCTCAGGCTAGGACACCCGTAGGCTCAGGCTAGGGCAACCCTAGGCTCAGGCTAGGGCACCCCTAGGCTTAGGCTAGGGCACCCCTAGGCTTAGGCTAAGGCTAGGGCTCCTCTAGCCTAAGGCTAGGGCACCCCTAACCTTAGCCTAGGGCACCCCTAAGCTTAGGTTAAGGCTAGGGCTCCCCTAGCCTAAGGCTAGGGCACCCCTAGGCTTAGACTAGGGAACCCCTAGGCTTAGGCTAGGGCACCACTAGGCTTAGGCTAGGGCACCACTAGGCTTAGGCTAAGGCTAGGGCTCCACTAGCCTAGGCTAGGGCACCCCTAGTCTTAGGCTAGGGCACCCCTATGCTTAGGCTAAGGCTAGGGCTCCCCTAGCCTAACCCTAAGGCATCCCTAGGCTTAGGCTAGGGCACCCCTAGGCTTAGGGTAGGGCACCCCTAGGCTTAGGGTAGGGCACCCCTAGGCTTATGCTAGGGAACCCATAGGCTTAGGCTAAGCCTGTGCTCCCCTAACCTAAGGCTAGGGCACCCCTAGGGTTAGGCTAGGGCACCCGTAGGCTTAGGCTAGGGAAACCCTAGGCTTAGGCTAGGGCGCCCATAGGCTTGGGCTAGGGCAACCCTAGACTTAGGCTAAGGATAGGGCTTCCCTAGCCTAAGGCTAGGGCACCCATAGGCTTAGGCTAGGACACCCCTAGGCTTAGGCTAAGGCTAGGGCTCCCCTAGCCTAAGGCTAGGGCACACTAGGCTTAGGCTAGGGCACCCCTATGCTTAGGCTAAGGCTAGGGCTCCCCTAGCCTAACCCTAAGGCACCCCTAGGCTTAGGCTAGGGCACCACTAGGCTTAGGGTAGGGCACCCCTAGGCTTAGGTTAGGGAACCCATAGGCTTAGGCTAAGGCTGTGCTCCCCTAGTCTAAGGCTTGGGCACCCTTAGGCTTAGACTAGGGCACCCCAAGGCTTAGGCTAGGGCACCCCTACGCTTAGGCTAGGGCACCACTAGGCTTAGGCTAAGGCTAGGGGACACCTAAGGTTAGGCTAAGGCTAGAGGAATCCTAGGATTAGGCTAGGGCATCCTAGGCTAAGGCTAGGGCACCCCTAGGCTCAGGCTAGGGCAACCCTACACTTAGGCTAGGGCACCCCTAGGCTTAGGCTAAGGCTAGGGATCCCCTAGCCTAAGGCTAAGGCACCCATAGGCTTAAGCTAGGGCACCCCTAGGCTTAGGCTATGGTACCCCTAGGTTTAGGCTAAGGCTAGGGCTCCCCAGCCTAAGGCTAGGGCACCCCTAGGCTTAGGCTAGGGCACACCTAGGTTTAGGCTAGGGCACCCCTAGGCTTAGGCTAGGGCACCCCTAGGCTTAGGCAAAGGCTAGGGCTCCCCTAGTCTATGGCTAGGGCACCACTAGGCTTAGGCTAGGGCACCCCTAGGCTTAGGCTAGGGCACCCCTAGGCTTAGGCTAGGGCACCCCTAGACTTAGGCTAGGTCACCCCTAAGCTTAGGCTAGGGCACCCCAAGGCTTCGGCTAAGGCGAAGACTCCCCTAGCCTAAGGATAGGGCACCCCTAGGCTTAGGCTAGGGTACCCCTAGGCTTGGACTACGGCTAAGGCTCCCCTACCCTAAGGCTAGGGAACCCCTAGGCTTAGGCTAGGGCACCCCTAGGCTTAGACTAGGGGACCCCTAGGCTTAGGAAAAGGCTAGGGCTCCCCTAGCCTAAGGCTAGGGCACCCCTAGGCTTAGGCTAGGGCACCCCTAGGCTTTAGCTAGGGCTCCCCTAGGCTTAGGCTAAGGCTACGGCTCCCCTAGCCTCAGGCTAGTGCACCCCTAAACTCAGGCTATGACACCCCTAGGCTTAGGCTAGGGCAATCCTAGGCTAGACTAACGCTAGAGCTCCCCTATCCTCAGGCTAGGACACCCGTAGGCTCAGGCTAGGGCAACCCTAGGCTCAGGCTAGGGCACCCCTAGGCTTAGGCTAGGGCACCCCTAGGCTTAGGTTAAGGCTTGGGCTCCTCTAGCCTAAGTCTAGGGCACCCTTAAGATTAGGCTAGGGCACCCCTAGATTATAGCTAGGGCACCCGTCGGCTTAGGCTAGTGCACCCCTAGACTTAGGCTTGGGCACCCCAAGGCTTAGGCTAAGGCTAAGGGACCTCTAGGCTTAGGTTAAGGCACCCTTAGGCTTAGGCTAGAGCACCCCTAGGCTTAGTTTAGGGCACCCCTAGGCTTAGTCTAAGGCACCACTAGGCTTAGGCTAGGGCACCACTAGGCTTAGGCTAGGGCACCCATAGGCTGAGGCTAGGGCACCCCTAGGCTGAGGCTAGGGCACCCCTAGGCTGAGGCTAGGGCACCACTAGGCTTGGACTAAGGCTAAGGCTCCCCAACCCTAAGGCTAGGCATCCCTAGCTTAGGCTAGGGCTCCCCTAGGATTAGGCTAGGGCACCCCTAGGCTTAGGCTAGGGCACCCCTAGGCTTAGGCTTGGGCACCCCTAGGCTTAGGTTACGGCACCCCTAGGCTCAGGCTAGGGCACCCCTAGGCTTAGACTAGGGCACCCCTAGGCTTAGGAAAAGGCTAGGGCTCCCCTAGCCTAGGCTAGGGCACCCCTAGGCTTAGGCTAGGGCACCCCTATGCTTAGGCTAAGGCTAGGGCTCCCCTAGCCTAACACTAAGGCACCCCTAGGCTTAGGCTAGGGCACCCCTAGGCTTAGGATAGGGCACCCCTAGGGTTAGGTTAGGGAACCCATAGGCTTAGGATAAGGCTGTGCTCCCCTAGTCTAAGGCTAGGGCACCCTTAGGCTTAGACTAGGGCACCCCAAGGCTTAGGCTAGGGCACCCCTACGCTTAGGCTAGGGCACCCCTAGGCTTAGGCTAATACTAGGGGACACCTAAGGTTAGGCTAAGGCTAGAGGAATCCTAGGCTTAGGCTAGGGCACCCCTAGGCTAAGGTTAGGGCACCCCTAGGCTCAGCCTAGGGCACCCATACACTTAGGCTAGGGCACCCCTAGGCTTAGGCTAAGGCTAGGGATCCCCTAGCCTAAGGCTAAGGCACCCATAGGCTTAAGCTAGGGCACACCTAGGCTTAGGCTAGGGTACCCCTAGGTTTAGGCTAAGGCTAGGGCTCCCCAGCCTAAGGCTAGGGCACCCGTAGGCTTAGGCTAGGGCACACCTAGGCTTAGGCTAGGGCACCCCTAGGCTTAGGCTAGGGCACCCCTAGGCTTAGGCAAAAGCTAGGGCTCCCCTAGTCTATGGCTAGGGCACCCTTAGGCTTAGACTAGGGCACCCCTAGGCTTAGGCTAGGGCACCCCTAGGCTTAGGCTAGGGCACCCCTAGACTTAGGCTAGGGCACCCCTAAACTTAGGCTAGGGCACCCCAAGGCTTCGGCTAAGGCGAAGACTCCCCTAGCCTAAGGATAGGGCACCCCTAGGCTTAGGTTAGGGCACCCCTAGGCTTGGACTACGGCTAAGGCTCCCCTACCCTAAGGCTAGGGCACCCCTAGGCTTAGGCTTGGGCACCCTTAGGCTTAGGCTAAGGCTAGGGCTCCCCTAACCTAAGGCTAGGGCTCCCCTAGCCTAAGGCTAGGGCAACCCTAGGCTTAGGCTAGGGCACCCCTAGGCTTAGGCTAGGGCACCATTAGGCTTTTGCTAGGGCACCCCTAGGCTTAGGCTAAGGCTAGAGCTCCCCTAGCCTAAGGCTAGGGCACCCCTAGGCTTAGGCTAGGGCACCCTAGGCTTAGGCAAGGGCACCCCTAAGCTTAGGCTAGGGCACCCCTCAGCTTAGGCTAGGGCACCCCTAGGCTTAGGCTAGGGCACCACTAGCCTTAGGATAGGGTACCCCTAGGTTTAGGCTAGGAAACCCCTAGGCTTAGGCTAAGTTTAGGGCTCAGCTAGCCTAAGGCTAGGACACCCCTAGGTTTAGGCTAGGGCACCCCTTGGCTTAGTGTAGGGCACCCCTAGGCTTAGGCTAGTTCATCCCTAGGTTTAGGCTAGGGCACCCCTAGGCTTAGGCTAGTGCACCCCTAGACTTAGGCTTGGGCACCCCAAGGCTTAGGCTAAGGCTAAGGGACCCCTAGACTTAGGTTAAGGCACCCTTAGGCTTAGGCTAGAACACCCCTAGGCTTAGTTTAGGGCACCCCTAGGCTTAGGCTAAGGCACCACTAGGCTTAGGCTAGGGCACCACTAGGCTTAGGCTAGGGCACCCCTAGGCTGAGGCTAGGGCAACCCTAGGCTGAGGCTAGGGCACCACTAGGCTTGGACTAAGGCTAAGGCTCCCCAACCCTAAGGCTAGGCATCCCTAGCTTAGGCTAGGGCTCCCCTAGGCTTAGGCTAGGGCACCCCTAGGCTTAGGCTGGGGCACCCCTAGGCTTAGGCTACGGCACCCCTAGGCTCAGGCTAGGGCACCCCTAGGCTTAGGCTAGGGCACCCCTAGGCTTAGGCTTGGGCACCCCTAGGCTTAGGTTACGGCACCCCTAGGCTCAGGCTAGGGCACCCCTAGGCTTAGACTAGGGCACCCCTAGGCTTAGGAAAAGGCTAGGGCTCACCTAGCCTAAGGCTAGGGCACCCCTAGGCTTAGGCTAGGGCACCCCTAGGCTTAGGCTAGGGCACCCCTAGGCTTTAGCTAGGGCTCCCCTAGGCTTAGGCTAAGGCTACGGCTCCCCTAGCTTCAGGATAGTGCACCCCTAGACTCAGGGTATGACACCCCTAAGCTTTGGCTAGGGCAATCCTAGGCTACACTAATGCTAGAGCTCCCCTATCCTCAGGCTAGGACACCCGTAGGCTCAGGCTAGGGAACCCCTAGGCTCAGGCTAGGGCACCCCTAGGCTTATGCTAGAGCACCCGTCGGCTTAGGCTAGGGCACCACTAGGCTTTGGCTAGGGCACCCCTAGGCTTAGGCTAAGGCTAGGGCTCCCCTAGCCTAGGCTAGGTTACCCCTAGGCTTAGGCTAGGGCACCCCTATGCTTAGGCTAAGGCTAGGGCTCCCCTAGCCTAACCCTAAGGCACCCCTAGGCTTAGCCTAGGGCACCCCTAGGCTTAGGGTAGGGCACTCCTAGGCTTAGGTTAGGGAACTTATAGGCTTAGGCTAAGGCTGTGCTCCCCTAGTCTAAGGCTAGGGCACACTTAGGCTTAGACTAGGGCACCCCAAGGCTTAGGCTAGGGCACCCCTACGCTTAGGCTAGGGCACCCCTAAGCTTAGGCTAAGGCTAGGGGACACCTAAGGTTAGGCTAAGGCTAGAGGAATCCTAGGCTTAGGCAAGGGCACCTCTAGGCTAAGGCTAGGGCACCCCTAGGCTCAGGCTAGGGCACCCGTACACTTAGGCTAGGGCACCCCTAGGCTTAGGCTAAGGCTAGGGATCCCCTAGCCTAAGGCTAAGGCACCCATAGGCTTAAGCTAGGGCACCCCTAGGCTTAGGCTAGGGTACCCCTAGGTTTAGGCTATGGCTAGGGCTCCCCAGCCTAAGGCTAGGGCACCCCTAGGCTTAGGCTAGGGCACACCTAGGCTTAGGCTAGGGCACCCCTAGGCTTAGGCTAGGGCACCCCTAGGCTTAGGCAAAGCTAGGGCTCCCCTAGTCTATGGCTAGGGCACCCTTAGGCTTAGACTAGGGCACCCCTAGGCTTAGGCTAGGGCACACCTAGGCTTAGGCTAGGGCACACCTAGGCTTAGGCTAGGGCACCCCTAGACTTAGGCTAGGGCACCCCTAAGATTAGGCTAGGGCACCCCAAGGCTTCGGCTAAGGCGAAGACTCCACTAGCCTTAGGATAGGGCACCCCTAGGCTTAGGTTAGGGCACCCCTAGGCTTGGATTACGGCTAAGGCTCCCCTACTCTAAGGCTAGGGCACCCCTATGCTTAGGCTAGGGCTCCCCTAGGCTTAGGCTAGGGCACCCATATGCTTAGGCTAGGGCACCCCTAGGCTTAGGCTAGGGCACCCCTAGGCTTAGGCTAAGGCTAGGGCTTCCCTAGCCTAAGGCTAGGGCACCCCTAGGCTTAGGTAAGTAACCCCTAAGCTTAGGTTAGGGCACCCCTAGACGTAGGCTAGGGCACTCCTAGGCTTAGAATGGGGCACCCCTTGGCTTAGGCTAAGGCTAGGGCTCCCCTAGCCTAAGGACAGTGTACCCTTAGGCTTAGGCTAGGGCACCCTTAGACTTAGGCTGGGAACCCCTAGGCTTAGGCTAGGGCACCCCAAGGCTTCGGCTAAAGTGAGGACTCCCCTAGCCTAAGGATAGGGCACCCCTAGGCTTAGGATAGGTCACCCCTAGACTTAGGATAGGGCACCACTAGGCTTAGGCTAAGCTTAAGGCACCACTAGACTAAGGCTAGGGCACCCCTAGCCTTAGGCTAGGACACACCTAGGCTTAGGCTAGGGCACCCCTAGGCTTAGGCTAGGGCACCCCTAGGCTTAGGCTAGGACACTCGTAGGCTTAGGCTAGGGCACCCTTAGGCTTAGGCTAGGGCACCCTTAGGCTTAGGCTAAGGCTAGGGCTCCCCTAACCTAAGGCTAGGGCTCCCCTAGCCTAAGGCTAGGGCACCCCTAGGCTTAGGCTAGGGCAACCCTTGGTTTAGGCTAGGGCACCCCTAGGCTTAGGCTAGGGCACCATTAGGCTTTGACTAGGGCACCCCTAGGCTTAGGCTTAGGCTAGGGCTCCCCTAGCCTAAGGCTAGGGCACCCCTAGGCTTAGGCTAGGGCACCCTAACTTAGGCTAGGGCACACCTAAGCTTAGGCTAGGGCACCCCTAAGCTTAGGCAAGGGCACCCCTAGGCTTAGGCTAGGGCACCCCTAGGCTTAGGATAGGCAATTCCTAAGCTTAGGATAGGGCACCCCTAGGCTTAGGTTAGGGCACCCCTAGGCTTAGGCTAGGGCACCCCTAAGCTTAGGCTAGGGCACCCATAAGCTTAGGCTAGGGCACCCCTAGGCTTAGGCTAGGGCACCCCTAGGCTTAGGATAGGGTACCCCTAGGTTTAGGCTAGGACACCCCTAGGCTTAGGCTAAGGCTAGGGCTCAGCTAGCCTAAGCTAGGGCACCCCTAGGTTTAGGCTAGGGCACCCCTAGGCTTAGTGTAGGGCAGCCCTAGGCTTTGGCTAGGGCATCCCTAGCCTTAGGCTAGGGCACCCCTAGGCTTAGGCTACGGCACCCTTAGGCTTAGGCTAGGGCACCCCTAGGCTTAGTGTAGGGCACACCTAGGCTTAGGCTAGGGCACCCCCAGGCTTGGGCTAGGGCACCCCTAGGCTTAGGCTAAGGCTAGGGCTCCCCTAGTCTATGGCTAGGGCACCCTTAGGCTTAGACTAGGGCACCCCTAGGCTTAGGCTAGGGCACCCCTAGGCTTAGGCTAGGGCACCCCTGGGCTTAGGTTGGACACCCCTAGACTTAGGCTAGGGCACCCCTAATCTTAGGCTAGGGCACCCCAACGCTTCGGCTAAGGCGAAGACTCCCCTACCCTAAGGATAGGGCACCCCTAGGCTTAGGCTAGGGCACCCCTAGGCTTGGACTAAGGCTACGGCTCCCCTAGCTTCAGGCTTGTGCACCCCTAGACTCAGGCTATGACACCCCTAAGCTTTGGCTAGGGCAATCCTAGGCTAGACTAACGCTAGAGCTCCCCTATCCTCAGGCTAGGACACCTGTAGGCTCAGGCTAGGGCACCCCAAGGCTTATGCTAGGGCACCCGTCGGCTTAGGCTAGGGCACCACTAGGCTTTGGCTAGGGCACCCCTAGGCTTAGGCTAAGGCTAGGGCTCCCCTAGCCTAGGCTAGGGCACCCCTAGGCTTAGGCTAGGGCATCCCTATGCTTAGGCTAAGGCTAGGGCTCCCCTAGCCTAACCCTAAGGCACCCCTAGGCTTAGGTTAGGGCACCACTAGGCTTAGGGTAGGGCACACCTAGGCTTAGGTTAGGGAACCCATAGGCTTAGGCTAAGGCTGTGCTCCCCTAGTCTAAGGCTAGGGCACCCTTAGGCTTAGACTAGGGCACCCCAAGGCTTAGGCTAGGGCACCCCTACGCTTAGGCTAGGGCACCACTAGGCTTAGGCTAAGGCTAGGGGACACCTAAGGTTAGGCTAAGGCTAGAGGAATCCTAGGATTAGGCTAGGGCACCCCTAGGCTAAGGCTAGGGCACCCCTAGGCTCAGGCTAGGGCACCCCTACACTTAGGCTAGGGCACCCCTAGGCTTGGCTAAGGCTAGGGATCCCCTAGCCTAAGGCTAAGGCACCCATAGGCTTAAGCTAGGGCACCCTTAGGCTTAGGCTAGGGTACCCCTAGGTTTAGGCTAAGGCTAGGGCTCCCCAGCCTAAGGTTAGGGCACCCCTAGGCTTAGGCTAGGGCACACCTAGGCTTAGGCTAGGGCACCCCTAGGCTTAGGCTAGGGCACCCCTAGGCTTAGGCTAGGGCACCCCTAGGCTTAGGCTAGGGCACCCCTAGACTTAGGCTAGGGCACCCCTAAGCTTAGGCTAGGGCACTCCAAGTCTTCGGCTAAGGCGAAGACTCCCCTAGCCTAAGGATAGGGCACCCCTACGCTTAGGCTAGGGTACCCCTAGGCTTGGACTACGGCTAAGGCTCCCTTACCCTAAGGCTAGGGAACCCCTAGGCTTAGGCTAGGGCACCCCTAGGCTTAGACTAGGGGACCCCTAGGCTTAGGAAAAGACTAGGGCTCCCCTAGCCTAAGGCTAGGGCACCCCTAGGTTTAGGCTAGGGCACCCCTAGGCTTTAGCTAGGGCTCCCCTAGGCTTAGGCTAAGGCTACGGCTCCCCTAGCCTCAGGCTAGTGCACCCCTAAACTCAGGCTATGACACCCCTAGGCTTAGGCTAGGGCAATCCTAGGCTAGACTAACGCTAGAGCTCCCCTATCCTCAGGCAAAGACACCCGTAGGCTCAGGCTAGGGCAACCCTAGGCTCAGGCTAGGGCACCCCTAGGCTTAGGCTAGGGCACCCCTAGGCTTAGGTTAAGGCTAGGGCTCCTCTAGCCTAAGGCTAGGGCACCCCTAAGCTTAGGCTAGGGCACCCCTAGATTATGGCTAGGGCACCCGTCGGTTTAGGCTAGGGCACCACTAGGCTTTGGCTAGGGCACCCCTAGGCTTAGGCTAAGGCTAGGGCTCCCCTAGCCTAAGGATAGGGCACCCCTAGTCTTAGGCTAGGGCACCATAGGCTTAGGCTAGGGTACCCCTAAGCTTAGGCTAGGGCACCCCTAAGCTTAGGCTAGGGCACCCCTAAGCTTAGGCTAGGGCACCCCTAGGCTTAGGCTTGGGCACCCCTAGGCTTAGGATAGGCCACTCCAAGCTTAGGCTAGGGCACCCCTAGGCTTAGGCTAGGGCACCCCTAGGCTTAGGCTAGGGCACCCCTAGGCTTAGGCTAAGGCTAGGGCTCCCCTAGTCTATGGCTAGGGCACCCTTAGGCTTAGACTAGGGCACCCCTAGGCTTCGGCTAGGGCACCCCTAGGCTTAGGCTAGGGCACCCCTGGGCTTAGGTTGGGCACCCCTGGACTTAGGTTAGGGCACCCCTAATCTTAGGCTAGGGCACACCAAGGCTTCGGCTAAGGCGAAGACTCCCCTAGCCTAAGGATAGGGCACCCCTAGGCTAAGGCTAGGGCACCCCTAGGCTTGGACTAAGGCTACGGCTCCCCTACCCTAAGGCTAGGGCACCCCTAGGCTTAGGCTAGGGCTCCCCTAGGCTTAGGCTAGGGCACCCCTAGGCTTAGGCTAGGGCACCCCTAGGCTGAGGATAGGGCACCACTAAGCTGAGGCTAGGGCACCCCTAGGCTTGGACTAAGGCTAAGGCTCCCCTACCCTAAGGCTAGGGCATCCATAGGCTTAGGCTAGGGCTCCCCTAGGCTTAGGCTAGGGCACCCCTAGGCTTAGGATAGGGCACCCCTAGGCTTAGGCTAGGGCACCCCTAGGCTTAGGCTACGGCACCCCTAGGCTCAGGCTATGGCACCCCTAGGCTTAGACTAGGGCACCCCTAGGCTTAGGAAAAGGCTAGGGCTCCCCAAGCCTAAGGCTAGGGCACCCCTAGGCTTAGGCTAGGGCACCGCTAGGCTTTAGCTAGGGCTCCCCTAGGCTTAGGCTAAGGCTACGGCTCCCCTAGCCTCAGGCTAGTGCACCCCTAAACTCAGGCTATGACACCCCTAGGCTTAGGCTAGGGCAATCCTAGGCTAGACTAACGCTAGAGCTCCCCTATCCCCAGGCTAGGACACCCGTAGGCTCAGGCTAGGGCAACCCTAGGCTCAGGCTAGGGCACCCCTAGGCTTAGGCTAGGGCACCCCTAGGCTTAGGCTAAGGCTAGGGCTCCTCTAGCCTAAGGCTAGGGCACCCCTAAACTTAGCCTAGGGCACCCCTAAGCTTAGGTTAAGGCTAGGGCTCCCCTAGCCTAAGGCTAGGGCACCCCTAGGCTTAGACTTGGGAACCCCTAGGCTTAGGCTAGGGCACCCGTCGGCTTAGGCTAGGGCACCACTAGCCTTAGGCTAAGGCTAGGGCTCCACTAGCCTAGGCTAGGGCACCCCTAGGCTTAGGCTAGGGCACCCCTATGCTTAGGCTAAGGCTAGGGCTCCCCTAGCCTAACCCTAAGGCATCCCTAGGCTTAGGCTAGGGCACCCCTAGGCTTAGGGTAGGGCACCCCTAGGCTTAGGGTAGGGTACCCCTATGCTTATGCTAGGGAACCCATAGGCTTAGGCTAAGTCTGTGCTCCCCTAGCCTAAGGCTAGGGAAACCCTAGGCTTAGGCTAGGGCGCCCATAGGCTTGGGCTAGGGCTACCCTAGACTTAGGCTAAGGATAGGGCTTCCCTAGCCTAAGGCTAGGGCACCCGTAGTCTTAGGCT
The DNA here is from genome assembly GCF_050624435.1 of Tenrec ecaudatus. NCBI lineage: Eukaryota > Metazoa > Chordata > Mammalia > Afrosoricida > Tenrecidae > Tenrec > Tenrec ecaudatus. Next base: position 80,737 of record NW_027458205.1, read on the forward strand.
AGGACACCCCTAGGCTTAGGCTAAGGCTAGGACTCCCCTAGCCTAAGGCTAGGGCACACTAGGCTTAGGCTAGGGCACCCCTATGCTTAGGCTAAGGCTAGGGCTCCCCTAGCCTAACCCTAAGGCACCCCTAGGCTTAGGCTAGGGCACCACTAGGCTTAGGGTAGGGCACCCCTAGGCTTAGGTTAGGGAACCCATAGGCTTAGGCTAAGGCTGTGCTCCCCTAGTCTAAGGCTAGGGCACCCTTAGGCTTAGACTAGGGCACCCCAAGGCTTAGGCTAGGGCACCCCTACGCTTAGGCTAGGGCACCACTAGGCTTAGGCTAAGGCTAGGGGACACCTAAGGTTAGGCTAAGGCTAGAGGAATCCTAGGCTAGACTAACGCTAGAGCTCCCCTATCCTCAGGCTAGGACACCCGTAGGCTCAGGCTAAGGCAACCCTAGGCTCAGGCTAGGGCACCCCTAGGCTTAGGCTAGGGCACCCCTAGGCTTAGGCTCAGGCTAGGGCTCCTCTAGCCTAAGGCTAGGGCACCCCTAAGCTTAGGCTAGGGCACCCCTAGATTATGGCTAGGGCACCCGTCGGCTTAGGCTAGGGCACCACTAGGCTTTGGCTAGGACACCCCTAGGCTTAGGCTAAGGCTAGGGCTCCCCTAGCCTAAGGCTAGGGCACCCCTAGGCTTAGGCTAGGGCACCCTAGGCTTAGGCTAGGGCACCCCTAAGCTTTGGCTAGGGCACCCCTAACCTTAGGCTAGGGCACCCCTAAGCTTAGGCTAGGGCACCCCTAAGCTTAGGCTAGGGCACCCCTAGGCTTAGGCTAGGGCACCCCTAGGCTTAGGATAGGCCACTCCTAAGCTTAGGCTAGGGCACCCCTAGGCTTAGGCTTAGGCTAGGGCTCCCCTAGTCTATGGCTAGGGCACCCCTGGGCTTAGGTTGGGCACCCCTAGACTTAGGCTAGGGCACCCCTAATCTTAGGCTAGGGCACACCAAGGCTTCGGCTAAGGCGAAGACTCCCCTAGCCTAAGGATAGGGCACCCCTAGGCTTAGGCTAGGGCACCCCTAGGCTTGGACTAAGGCTAAGGCTCCCCTACCCTAAGGCTAGGGCACCCCTAGGCTTAGGCTAGGGCACCCCTAGGCTGGGGCTAGGGCACCACTAAGCTGAGGCTAGGGCACCCCTAGGCTTGGACTAAGGCTAAGGCTCTCCTACCCTAAGGCTAGGGCATCCCTAGGCTTAGGCTAGGGCTCCCCTAGGCTTAGGCTAGGGCACCCCTAGGCTTAGGCTAGGGCACCCCTAGGCTTAGGCTAGGGCACCCCTAGGCTTAGGCTACAGCACCCCTAGGCTCAGGCTATGGCACCCCTAGGCTTAGACTAGGGCACCCCTAGGCTTAGGAAAAGGTAGGGCTCCCCAAGCCTAAGGCTAGGGCACCCCTAGGCTTAGGCTAGGGCACCCCTAGGCTTTAGCTAGGGCTCCCCTAGGCTTAGGCTAAGGCTACGGCTCCCCTAGCCTCAGGCTAGTGCACCCCTAAACTCAGGCTATGACACCCCTAGGCTTAGGCTAGGGCAATCCTAGGCTAGACTAACGCTAGAGCTCCCCTATCCTCAGGCTAGGACACCCGTAGGCTCAGGCTAGGGCAACCCTAGGCTCAGGCTAGGGCACCCCTAGGCTTAGGCTAGGGCACCCCTAGGCTTAGGCTAAGGCTAGGGCTCCTCTAGCCTAAGGCTAGGGCACCCCTAAACTTAGCCTAGGGCACCCCTAAGCTTAGGTTAAGGCTAGGGCTCCCCTAGCCTAAGGCTAGGGCACCCCTAGGCTTAGACTAGGGAACCCCTAGGCTTAGGCTAGGGCACCCGTCGGCTTAGGCTAGGGCACCACTAGCCTTAGGCTAAGGCTAGGGCTCCACTAGCCTAGGCTAGGGCACCCCTAGGCTTAGTCTAGGGCACCCCTATGCTTAGGCTAAGGCTAGGGCTCCCCTAGCCTAACCCTAAGGCATCCCTAGGCTTAGGCTAGGGCACCCCTAGGCTAAGGGTAGGGCACCCCTAGGCTTAGGGTTGGGCACCCCTAGGCTTATGCTAGGGAACCCATAGGCTTAGGCTAAGTCTGTGCTCCCCTAGCCTAAGGCTAGGGCACCCCTAGGGTTAGGCTAGGGCACCCGTAGGCTTAGGCTAGGGAAACCCTAGGCTTAGGCTAGGGCGCCCCTAGGCTTAGGCTAGGGCACCCATAGACTTGGGCTAGGGCAACCCTAGACTTAGGCTAAGGATAGGGCTTCCCTAGCCTAAGGCTAGGGCACCCCTAGGCTTAGGCTAGGACACCCCTAGGCTTAGGCTAAGGCTAGGGCTCCCCTAGCCTAAGGCTAGGGCACACTAGCCTTAGGCTAGGGCACCCCTAGGCTTAGGCTAGGGCACCCTTAGGCTTAGGGTAGGGCACCCCTAGGCTTAGGCTCAGGCTAGGGCTACCCTAGCCTAACAGTAGTGCACCCTTAGGCTTAGGCTAGGGCAACCCTAGCCTTAGAGTAGGGCACCCCTAGGCTTAGGGTAGGGCTCCCCTAGGCTTAGGCTAGGGCACCCCTAGGCTTAGGCTAGGACACCGCTAGGCTTAGGCTAAGGCTGGGCTCTCCTAGCCTAAGGCTAGGGTACCCCCAGGCTTAGGCTATGGCACCACTAGGGTTAGGCTAGGGCACCCCTAGGCTTAGTCTAGGGCAGCCCTAGGCTTAGTCTAGGGCACCCCTAGGCTTAGGCTTGGTCAGCCCTAGGCTTAGGCTAGGGCACCCCTAGGCTTAAGCTAGATCAACCCTAGGATTAGGCTCAGTCTAGGGCACCCCTAGGCTGAGCCTAGGGCACCCAAGGCTTAGGCTAAAGCTAGGGTTTCCCTAGCCTAACGCTAGGGCACCCCTAGGTTTAGGCTAAGGCAAGGTCTCCCCTAGCCTAAGACTAGGGCACCCCTAGGCTTAGGCTAGGGCACCCCTAGGCTTAGTGTAGGGCACCCCTAGGCTTAGGCTAGGGCATCCCTAAGCTTAGGTAGGGAACGCCTAGGCTTAGGTTAGAGCACCCCTAGGCTTAGGCTAGGGCACCCCTAGCTTAGGCTAAGGCGAGGTCACCCCTAGGCTTAGGCTAAGGCACCACTAGGCTTAGGCTAGGGCACCCCTAGGCTTAGGCTAGGGCACCCCTAGGCTTGGGTTAGGGCACCCCTAGGCTGAGGCTAGGGCACCTCTAGGCTGAGGCTAGGGCACCCCTAGGCTTGGTCTAAGGCTAAGGCTCCCCTACCCTAAGGCTACGGCATCCCTAGGCTTAGGCTAGGGCTCCCCTAGGCTTAGGCTCGGTCACCCCTAGGCTTAGGCTAGGGCACCCATAGGCTTAGGCTATGGCACCCCTAGGCTCAGGCTAGGGCACCACTAGGCTTAGACTAGGGCACCCCTAGGCTTAGGAAAAGGATAGGGCTCCCCTAGCCTAAGGCTAGGGGACCCCTAGGCTTAGGCTAGGGCACCCCTAGGCTTAGGCTAGGGCACCCATAGGCTTTAGCTAGGGCTCCCCTAGGCTTAGGCTAAGGCTACGGCTCCCCTAGCCTCAGCCTAGTGCACCCCTAGACTCAGGCTATGACACCCCTAGGCTTAGGCTAGGGCAATCCTAGGCTAGACTAACGCTAGAGCTCCCCTATCCTCAGGCTAGGACACCCGTAGACTCAGGCTAGGGCACCCCTCGGCTCAGGCTAGGGCACCCCTAGGCTTAGGCTAGGGCACCCCTAGGCTTAGGCTAAGGCTAGGGCTCCTCTAGCCTAAGGCTAGGGCACCCCTAAGCTTAGGCTAGGGCACCCCTAGATTATGGTTAGGGCACCCGTCGGCTTAGGCTCGGGCACCACTAGGCTTTGGCTAGGGCACCCCTAGGCTTATGCTAAGGCTAGGGCTCCCCTAGCCTAAGGCTAGGGCACCCCTAGGCTTAGGCTAGGGCACCCTAGGCTTAGGCTAGGGCACCCCTAAGCTTAGGCTAGGGCACCCCTAAGCTTAGGCTAGGGCACCCCTAAACTTAGCCTAGGGCACCCCTAAGCTTAGGTTAAGGCTAGGGCTCCCCTAGCCTAAGGCTAGGGCACCCCTAGGCTTAGACTAGGGAACCCCTAGGCTTAGGCTAGGGCACCCGTCGGCTTAGGCTAGGGCACCACTAGCCTTAGGCTAAGGCTAGGGCTCCACTAGCCTAGGCTAGGGCACCCCTAGGCTTAGGCTAGGGCACCCCTATGCTTAGGCTAAGGCTAGGGCTCCCCTAGCCTAACCCTAAGGCATCCCTAGGCTTAGGCTAGGGCACCCCTAGGCTTAGGGTAGGGCACCCCTAGGCTTAGGGTAGGGTACCCCTATGCTTATGCTAGGGAACCCATAGGCTTAGGCTAAGTCTGTGCTCCCCTAGCCTAAGGCTAGGGAAACCCTAGGCTTAGGCTAGGGCGCCCATAGGCTTGGGCTAGGGCTACCCTAGACTTAGGCTAAGGATAGGGCTTCCCTAGCCTAAGGCTAGGGCACCCGTAGTCTTAGGCTAGGACACCCCTAGGCTTAGGCTAAGGCTAGGACTCCCCTAGCCTAAGGCTAGGGCACACTAGGCTTAGGCTAGGGCACCCCTATGCTTAGGCTAAGGCTAGGGCTCCCCTAGCCTAACCCTAAGGCACCCCTAGGCTTAGGCTAGGGCACCACTAGGCTTAGGGTAGGGCACCCCTAGGCTTAGGTTAGGGAACCCATAGGCTTAGGCTAAGGCTGTGCTCCCCTAGTCTAAGGCTAGGGCACCCTTAGGCTTAGACTAGGGCACCCCAAGGCTTAGGCTAGGGCACCCCTACGCTTAGGCTAGGGCACCACTAGGCTTAGGCTAAGGCTAGGGGACACCTAAGGTTAGGCTAAGGCTAGAGGAATCCTAGGCTAGACTAACGCTAGAGCTCCCCTATCCTCAGGCTAGGACACCCGTAGGCTCAGGCTAAGGCAACCCTAGGCTCAGGCTAGGGCACCCCTAGGCTTAGGCTAGGGCACCCCTAGGCTTAGGCTCAGGCTAGGGCTCCTCTAGCCTAAGGCTAGGGCACCCCTAAGCTTAGGCTAGGGCACCCCTAGATTATGGCTAGGGCACCCGTCGGCTTAGGCTAGGGCACCACTAGGCTTTGGCTAGGACACCCCTAGGCTTAGGCTAAGGCTAGGGCTCCCCTAGCCTAAGGCTAGGGCACCCCTAGGCTTAGGCTAGGGCACCCTAGGCTTAGGCTAGGGCACCCCTAAGCTTTGGCTAGGGCACCCCTAACCTTAGGCTAGGGCACCCCTAAGCTTAGGCTAGGGCACCCCTAAGCTTAGGCTAGGGCACCCCTAGGCTTAGGCTAGGGCACCCCTAGGCTTAGGATAGGCCACTCCTAAGCTTAGGCTAGGGCACCCCTAGGCTTAGGCTTAGGCTAGGGCTCCCCTAGTCTATGGCTAGGGCACCCCTGGGCTTAGGTTGGGCACCCCTAGACTTAGGCTAGGGCACCCCTAATCTTAGGCTAGGGCACACCAAGGCTTCGGCTAAGGCGAAGACTCCCCTAGCCTAAGGATAGGGCACCCCTAGGCTTAGGCTAGGGCACCCCTAGGCTTGGACTAAGGCTAAGGCTCCCCTACCCTAAGGCTAGGGCACCCCTAGGCTTAGGCTAGGGCACCCCTAGGCTGGGGCTAGGGCACCACTAAGCTGAGGCTAGGGCACCCCTAGGCTTGGACTAAGGCTAAGGCTCTCCTACCCTAAGGCTAGGGCATCCCTAGGCTTAGGCTAGGGCTCCCCTAGGCTTAGGCTAGGGCACCCCTAGGCTTAGGCTAGGGCACCCCTAGGCTTAGGCTAGGGCACCCCTAGGCTTAGGCTACAGCACCCCTAGGCTCAGGCTATGGCACCCCTAGGCTTAGACTAGGGCACCCCTAGGCTTAGGAAAAGGTAGGGCTCCCCAAGCCTAAGGCTAGGGCACCCCTAGGCTTAGGCTAGGGCACCCCTAGGCTTTAGCTAGGGCTCCCCTAGGCTTAGGCTAAGGCTACGGCTCCCCTAGCCTCAGGCTAGTGCACCCCTAAACTCAGGCTATGACACCCCTAGGCTTAGGCTAGGGCAATCCTAGGCTAGACTAACGCTAGAGCTCCCCTATCCTCAGGCTAGGACACCCGTAGGCTCAGGCTAGGGCAACCCTAGGCTCAGGCTAGGGCACCCCTAGGCTTAGGCTAGGGCACCCCTAGGCTTAGGCTAAGGCTAGGGCTCCTCTAGCCTAAGGCTAGGGCACCCCTAAACTTAGCCTAGGGCACCCCTAAGCTTAGGTTAAGGCTAGGGCTCCCCTAGCCTAAGGCTAGGGCACCCCTAGGCTTAGACTAGGGAACCCCTAGGCTTAGGCTAGGGCACCCGTCGGCTTAGGCTAGGGCACCACTAGCCTTAGGCTAAGGCTAGGGCTCCACTAGCCTAGGCTAGGGCACCCCTAGGCTTAGTCTAGGGCACCCCTATGCTTAGGCTAAGGCTAGGGCTCCCCTAGCCTAACCCTAAGGCATCCCTAGGCTTAGGCTAGGGCACCCCTAGGCTAAGGGTAGGGCACCCCTAGGCTTAGGGTTGGGCACCCCTAGGCTTATGCTAGGGAACCCATAGGCTTAGGCTAAGTCTGTGCTCCCCTAGCCTAAGGCTAGGGCACCCCTAGGGTTAGGCTAGGGCACCCGTAGGCTTAGGCTAGGGAAACCCTAGGCTTAGGCTAGGGCGCCCCTAGGCTTAGGCTAGGGCACCCATAGACTTGGGCTAGGGCAACCCTAGACTTAGGCTAAGGATAGGGCTTCCCTAGCCTAAGGCTAGGGCACCCCTAGGCTTAGGCTAGGACACCCCTAGGCTTAGGCTAAGGCTAGGGCTCCCCTAGCCTAAGGCTAGGGCACACTAGCCTTAGGCTAGGGCACCCCTAGGCTTAGGCTAGGGCACCCTTAGGCTTAGGGTAGGGCACCCCTAGGCTTAGGCTCAGGCTAGGGCTACCCTAGCCTAACAGTAGTGCACCCTTAGGCTTAGGCTAGGGCAACCCTAGCCTTAGAGTAGGGCACCCCTAGGCTTAGGGTAGGGCTCCCCTAGGCTTAGGCTAGGGCACCCCTAGGCTTAGGCTAGGACACCGCTAGGCTTAGGCTAAGGCTGGGCTCTCCTAGCCTAAGGCTAGGGTACCCCCAGGCTTAGGCTATGGCACCACTAGGGTTAGGCTAGGGCACCCCTAGGCTTAGTCTAGGGCAGCCCTAGGCTTAGTCTAGGGCACCCCTAGGCTTAGGCTTGGTCAGCCCTAGGCTTAGGCTAGGGCACCCCTAGGCTTAAGCTAGATCAACCCTAGGATTAGGCTCAGTCTAGGGCACCCCTAGGCTGAGCCTAGGGCACCCAAGGCTTAGGCTAAAGCTAGGGTTTCCCTAGCCTAACGCTAGGGCACCCCTAGGTTTAGGCTAAGGCAAGGTCTCCCCTAGCCTAAGACTAGGGCACCCCTAGGCTTAGGCTAGGGCACCCCTAGGCTTAGTGTAGGGCACCCCTAGGCTTAGGCTAGGGCATCCCTAAGCTTAGGTAGGGAACGCCTAGGCTTAGGTTAGAGCACCCCTAGGCTTAGGCTAGGGCACCCCTAGCTTAGGCTAAGGCGAGGTCACCCCTAGGCTTAGGCTAAGGCACCACTAGGCTTAGGCTAGGGCACCCCTAGGCTTAGGCTAGGGCACCCCTAGGCTTGGGTTAGGGCACCCCTAGGCTGAGGCTAGGGCACCTCTAGGCTGAGGCTAGGGCACCCCTAGGCTTGGTCTAAGGCTAAGGCTCCCCTACCCTAAGGCTACGGCATCCCTAGGCTTAGGCTAGGGCTCCCCTAGGCTTAGGCTCGGTCACCCCTAGGCTTAGGCTAGGGCACCCATAGGCTTAGGCTATGGCACCCCTAGGCTCAGGCTAGGGCACCACTAGGCTTAGACTAGGGCACCCCTAGGCTTAGGAAAAGGATAGGGCTCCCCTAGCCTAAGGCTAGGGGACCCCTAGGCTTAGGCTAGGGCACCCCTAGGCTTAGGCTAGGGCACCCATAGGCTTTAGCTAGGGCTCCCCTAGGCTTAGGCTAAGGCTACGGCTCCCCTAGCCTCAGCCTAGTGCACCCCTAGACTCAGGCTATGACACCCCTAGGCTTAGGCTAGGGCAATCCTAGGCTAGACTAACGCTAGAGCTCCCCTATCCTCAGGCTAGGACACCCGTAGACTCAGGCTAGGGCACCCCTAGGCTCAGGCTAGGGCACCCCTAGGCTTAGGCTAGGGCACCCCTAGGCTTAGGCTAAGGCTAGGGCTCCTCTAGCCTAAGGCTAGGGCACCCCTAAGCTTAGGCTAGGGCACCCCTAGATTATGGTTAGGGCACCCGTCGGCTTAGGCTCGGGCACCACTAGGCTTTGGCTAGGGCACCCCTAGGCTTATGCTAAGGCTAGGGCTCCCCTAGCCTAAGGCTAGGGCACCCCTAGGCTTAGGCTAGGGCACCCTAGGCTTAGGCTAGGGCACCCCTAAGCTTAGGCTAGGGCACCCCTAAGCTTAGGCTAGGGCACCCCTAAGCTTAGGCTAGGGCACCCCTAGACTTAGGCTAGGGCACCCCTAGGCTTAGGATAGGCCACTCCTAAGCTTAGGCTAGGGCACCCCTAGGCTTAGGCTAGGGCACCCCTAGGCTTAGGCTAGGGCACCCCTAGGCTTAGGCTAAGGCTAGGGCTCCCCTAGCCTAAGGCTAGGGCACCCCTAGGCTTAGGCTAGGGGACCCCTAGGCTTAGGCTAGGGCACCCCTAGGCTTTACCTAGGGCTCCCCTAGGCTTAGGCTAAGGCTCCGGCTCCCCAAGCCTCAGGCTAGTGCACCCCTAGACTCAGGCTATGACACCCCTAGGCTTAGGCTAGCGCAATCCTAGGCTAGACCAACGCTAGAGCTCCCCTATCCTCAGGCTAGGACACCCGTAGGCTCACGCTAGGGCACCCCTGGGCTTAGGCTAGGGCACCCCTAGGCTTAGGCTAAGGCTAGGGCTCCCCTAGCCTAAGGCTAGGGAACCCCTAGGCTTAGGCTAGGGAACCCCTAGGCTTAGGCTAGGTTACCCCTAGGCTTAGGATAGGGCATCCCTAGGCTTAGGCTAAGCCTAGGGCTCAGCTAGCCTAAGGCTATGGTACCCATAGGTTTAGGCAAGGGCATCCCTAGGCTTAGTCTAGGGCACCCCTAGGCTTAGGCTAGGGCATCCCTAGGCTTTGGCTAGGGCACCCCTAGGCTTAGGCTAGGGCATCCCTAAGCTTAGGTAGGGAACGCCTAGGCTTAGGTTAGAGCACCCCTAGGCTTAGGCTAGGGCACCCCTAGGCTTAGGCTAAGGCTAGGTCACCCCTAGGCTTAGGCTAAGGCAGCACTAGGCTTAGGCTAGGGCACCCCTAGATTTAGGCTAGGGCACACCTAGGCTTATGCTACGGCACCCCTAGGCTGAGGCTAGGGCACCCCTAGGCTGAGGCTAGGGCAACCTAGGTTTAGGCTAAGTCTAGGGTTACCCTAGCCTAAGGCTAGGGCACCCCTAGGTTTAGGTTTAGGCTAGGGCACCCATAGTCGTGGGCTAGGGCAACCCTAGGCTTAGGCTAGGGCACCCCTAGGCTTAGGCTAGGGCACCACTAGGCTTACGCTAGGTCACCCCTAGGATTAGGCTAAGGCTAGGGCTCCCCTAGCCTAAGGCAAGGGCACCCCTAGGCTTAGGCTAGGGCTCCCCTAGGCTTAGGCTAAGGCTATGGATCCCCTAGCCTAAGGCTAAGGCACCCTTAGGCTTAGGCTAGGGCACGCCTAGGCTTAGGCTAGGGCACCCCTAGGCTTAGGCTAGGGCTCCCCTAGGCTTAGGGTAGGGCACCCCTAAGCTTAGGTAGAGAACGCCTAGGCTTAGTTTAGAGCACCCCTATGCTTAGGCTAGGGCACCCCTAGACGTAGGCTAGGGCACCCCTAGGCTTAGACTGGGGCACCCCTAGGCTTAGGCTAACGCTAGGGCTCCCCTAGCCTAAGGCTAGGTCACCCCTAGGCTTAGGATAGGACACCCCTATGCTTAGGCTAGGGCACCCCTAGGCTTAGGCTAGGGCACCCCTAGGCTTTGGCTAGGACACCCCTAGGCTAAGGCTAGGGCACCACTATGCTAAGGCTCTGGCACCCCTAGGTTTAGGCTAAGGATAGGGCTCCCCTAGCCTAAGGCTAGGGCACCTCTAGGCTTAGGCTAGGACACCCCTAAGCTTAGGCTAGCACATCCCTAGGCTTAGGCTAAGGCACCCCTAGGCTTAGGCTAGGGCACCCCTATGCTTAGGCTAAGGCTAGGGCTCCCCTAGCCTAACCCTATTGCACCCCTAGGCTTAGGCTAGGGCACCCCTAGGCTTAGGGTAGGGCACCCCTAGGCTTAGGGTAGGGCACGCCTAGGCTTAGGCTAGGGCACGCCTAGGCTTAGGCTAGGGCACCCCTAGGCTTAGGCTAAGGCTGTACTCCCCTAGCCTAAGGCTAGGGCACCCCTAGGGTTAGGCTAGGGCACCCCTAGGCTTAGGCTAGGGCAACCCTAGGCTTAGGCTAAGGATAGGGCTTCCCTAGCCTAAGGCTAGGGCACCCCTAGGCTTAGGCTAGGACACCCCTAGGCTTAGGCTAAGGCTAGGGCTCCCCTAGCCTAAGGCTAGGGCACACTAGGCTTAGGCTAGGGCACCCCTAGGCTTAGGCTAGGGCACCCCTAGGCTTAGGCTAAGGCTAGGGCTCCCCTAGCCTAACACTAGGGCACCCTTAGGCTTAGGCTAGGGCACCCCTAGGCTTCGAGTAGGGCACCCCTAGGCTTAGGGTAGGGCACCCCTAGGCTTAGGCTAGGGCACCCCTAGGCCTAGGCTAGGGCTGCCCTAGGCTTAGGCTAGGGCACCCCTAGGCTTAGGCTTGGGCAGCCCTAGGCTTAGGCTAGGGCACCCCTAGGCTTAAGCTAGGTCAGCCCTGGGATTAGGCTAGGGCTAGGGCTCCCCTAGCCTAAGGCTAGGGCATCCCTAGGCTGAGGCTAGGGCACCACTAGGCTGAGGCTAGGGCACCCTAGACTTTGGCTAAAGCTAGGGTTACCCTAGCCTAAGGCTAGGGCACCCCTAGGTTTAGGCTAAGGCAAGGTCTCCCCTAGCCTAAGACTAGGGCACCCCTAGGCTTAGGCTAGGGCACCCCTAGGCTTAAGCTAGGGCACCCGTAGGCTTAGGCTAAGGCAAGGGCTCCCCTAGCCTAAGGCTAGGGCACGCCTAGGCTTTGGCAAGGGCACCCCTAGGCTTAGGATAGGGAACTTCTAGGCTTAGGCTAGTGCACTCCTCGGCTTAGGCAAGGGCTCCCTTAGGATTAAGCTAAGGCTAGGGCTCCCCTAGCCTAAGGCTAAGGCACCCCTAGGCTTAGGCTACGGCACCCATAGGCTTAGGCTAGGGCACCCCAAGGCTTAGGCTAAGGCACCCCTAGGCTTACGCTAGGGGTAGGGCTCCCCTAGCCTAAGGCTAGGGCACCCCTAGGCTTAGGCTAGGGCACCCCTAGCCTTAGGCTAGGGCTCCCCTAGGCTTAGGCTAAGTCTAGGGATCCCCTAGCCTAAGGCTAAGGCACCCCTAGGCTTAGGCTAGGGCACCCCTAGGCTTAGGCTAGGGCACCCCTAGGCTTAGGCTAAGGCTAGGGCTTACCTAGCCTAAGGCTAGGGCACCCCTAGGCTTAGGCTAGGGCTCCCCTAAGCTTAGGCTAGTGCAACCCTAAGCTTAGGTAGGGAACGCCTAGGCTTAGTTTAGAGCACCCCTATGCTAAGGCTAGGGCACCCCTAGGCGTAGGCTAGGGCACCCCTAGGCTTAGGATAGGACACCCCTAGGCTTAGGATAGGATACCCATAGGCTTAGGCTAGGGCACCCCTAGGCTTAGGGTAGGGCAACCCTAGGCTTAGGCTAGGGCACGCCTAGTCTTAGGCTAGGGCACCCCTAGGCTTAAGCTAAGTCTGGGTTCTCCTAGCCTAAGGCTAGGGTATCCCTAGGCTTAGGCTAGGGCACCCCTAGGCTTAGGCTAGTGCACCCCTAGGCCTAGGCTAGGGCACCCCTAGGCTTAGGCTAGGGCACCCCTAGGCTTAGGCTTGGGCAGCCCTAAGCTTAGGCTCGGGCACCGCTAGGCTTAAGCTAGGTCAGTCCTAGGATTAGGCTAAGGCTAGGGCTCCCCTAGCCTAAGGCTAGGGCACCCCTAGGCTTAGGCTAGGGCACCCCTAGGCTTAAGCTAGGGCACCCCTAGGCTTAGGCTAGGGCACCCCTAGGCTTAGGCTAGGGCACCCCTAGGCTTAAGCTAGGGCACCCCTAGGCTGAGGCCAGGGCACCCCTAGGCTGAGGCTAGGGCACCCTAGGCTTAGGCTAAAGCTAGGGTTACCCTAGCCTAAGACTAGGGCACCCCTAGGCTTAGGCTAGGGCACATCTAGGCTTAAGCTAGGGCACCCGTAGGCTTAGGGTAAGGCTAAGGCTCCCTGAGCCTAAGGCTAGGGCACGCCTAGGCTTTGGCAAGGGCACCCCTAGGCTTAGGATAGGGAACTTCTAGGCTTAGGTTAGTGCACTCCTCGGCTTAGGCAAGGGCACCCCTAGAATTAAGCTAAGGCTAGGGCTGCCCTAGCCTAAGGCTAGGGCACCCCTAGGCTTAGGCCAGGGCACCCCTAGGCTTAGGCTAGGGCACCCCAAGGCTTAGGCTAAGGCACCCCTAGGCTTACGCTAAGGTTAGGGCTCCCCTAGCCTAAGGCTAGGGCACCTCTAGGCTTAGGCTAGGGCACCCCAAGGCTTGGCTAGGGCACCCCTAGGCTTAGGCTAAGGCTAGGGCTCCCCTAGCCTAAGGCTAGGGCTCCCCTATGCTTAGGCTAGGGCACCCCTAGGCTTAGGCAAGGGCAAGCCTAGGCTTAGGCTAGGTCACCCCTAGGCTTAGGCTAAATCTAGGGCTCCCCTAGCCTAATGCTAGGGCACCCATAAGCTTAGGCTAGGGCACCCCTAGGCTTAGGCTAGGGCACCCCTAGGATTAGGCTAAGGCTAGGGCTCCCCTAGCTAAAGGCTAGGGCACCCCTATGCTTAGGCTACAACACCCCTAGGCCTTGGCTAGCGAACCCCTAGCCTAAGGCTAGGGCACCCCTAGATTTAGGCAAGGGCATCCCTTGTCTTTGGCTAGGGCTCCCCTAGCCTAAGGCTAGGGCACCCCTAGGCTTAGGCTAGGGCACCCCTAGGCTTAGGCTAGTGGACCCCTAGGCTTAGGCTAAGGCTAGGGCTCCCAGCCTAAGGCTAGGGCTCCCAGCCTAAGGCTAGGGCACCCCTAGGCTTAGGCTAGGGTACCCCTAGGCTTAGGCTAGGGCACCCGTAGGCTTAGGCTAAGGCTAGGGCACCCATAGGTTCAGGCTAGGGCACCCCTACACTTAGGCTAGGGAACCCCTAGGCTTAGGCTAAGGCTAGGGATCCCCTGGCATAAGGCTAGGGCACCCCTAGGCTTAGGCTAGGGCACTCCTAGGCTTAGGCTAGGGCACCCCTAGGCTTAGGCTAAAGCTAGGGCTCCCCTAGCCTAAGGCTAGGGCACCCCTAGGCTTAGGCTAGGGCACTCCAAGGCTTAGGCTGGGGCTCCCCTAGGCTTAGGCTTAGGGTAGGGCTCCCCTAGCCTAAGGCTAGGGAACCACTAAGCTTAGGCAAGGGCACCCCTAATTTGGCTAGGGCACCCCTAGGCTTAGGCTAAGGCTAGGGCTCCCTTAGCCTAAGGCCAGGACACCCCTAGGCTTAGGCTACGGCATCCCTAGGCTTAGGCTAGGGCACCCAAAGGCTTAGGCTAGGGCACCCCTAGGCTTAGGCTAGAGCACCCCTATTCTTAGGCTAAGGCTAGGGCTATCCTAGCCTAAGGCTAGGGCACCCATAGGCTTAGGCTAGGGCACCTCTAGGCTTTGGCTAGGGCACCCCTAGGCTTAAGGTAAGGCTAGGACCCCTCTAACCTAACGCTAGGGCACCCCTAGGCTTGGGCTAGGGCACCCCAAAGCTTAGGCTAGGGCACCCCTAGGCTTAGGCTAGGGCACACTAATGCTTCAGCTAAGGCGAGGACTCCCCTAGGTTAAGGATAGGGCACCCCTATGCGTTGGATAGGGCACCCCTAGGCTTTGACTAAGGCTAGGGCTCCCCTAGCGCAAGGCTAGGGCACCCCTAAGCTTAGGCTAGGGCACCCCTAGGTTTAGGCCTGGGCGGCCCTAGTCTTAGGCTAAGGCTAGGGCTCCGCTAGCCTAAGGCTAGGGCACCCCTAGGCTTAGGCTAGGGCACCCCTTGGCTTAGGCTAGGGCTCCCCTAGGCTTAGGCTAGGGCACCCCTAGGCTTAGGCTAGGGCACCAAAGGCTTCGGCTAAGGCTAGGACTCCCCTAGACTAAGGATAGGGCACCCCTAGGCTTTGGATAGGGCACCCCTAGGCTTTGACTTAGGCTAGGGCTCCCCTAGCCTAAGGCTAGGGCACCCCTAAGCTTAGGCTAGGGCACCCCTAGGTTTAGGCTAGGTCGGCCCTAGGCTTAGGCTAAGGCTAGGGCTTCCCTAGCCTAAGGCTAGGTCACCCCTAGGCTTAGGCTAGTGCACCCCTAAGCTTAGGTAGGGAATGCCTAGGCTTAGTTTAGAGCACCCCTATGCTTAGGCTAGGGCACCCCTAGGCGTAGGATAGGGAACCCCTAGGCTTAGGATAGGACACCCCTAGGCTTAGGCTAGGACACCCATAGGCTTAAGCTAGGGCACCCGTAGGCTTAGGGTAAGGCTAAGGCTCCCTGAGCCTAAGGCTAGGGCACGCCTAGGCTTTGGCAAGGGCACCCCTACGCTTAGGATAGGGAATTTCTAGGCTTAGGTTAGTGCACTCCTCGGCTTAGGCAAGGGCACCCCTAGAATTAAGCTAAGGCTAGGGCTGCCCTAGCCTAAGGCTAGGGCACCCCTAGGCTTAGGCCAGGGCACCCCTAGGCTTAGGCTAGGGCACCCCAAGGCTTAGGCTAAGGCACCCCTAGGCTTACGCTAAGGTTAGGGCTCCCCTAGCCTAAGGCTAGGGCACCTCTAGGCTTAGGCTAGGGCACCCCAAGGCTTGGCTAGGGCACCCCTAGGCTTAGGCTAAGGCTAGGCCTCTCCTAGCCTAAGGCTAGGGTACCACTAGGCTTAGGCTAGGGCACCCCTAGGCTTAGGCTAGGGCACCCCTAGACGTAGGCTAGGGCAGCCCTAGGCTTAGGCTAGGGCACCCCTAGGCTTAGGCTAGGGCAGCCCTTGTCTTAGGCTAGGGCACCCCTAGGCTTACGCTAGGTCACCCCATGGATTATGCTAAGGCTAGGGCACCCCTAGGCTTAGGCTAGGGCACCCCTACGCTTAGGCTAGGGCACCCCTAGGCTTAGGCTAGGGCAGCCCTAGGCTTAGGCTAGGCCACCCCTAGACTTAGGCTAGGGCACCCCTAGGCTTAGGCTAAGGTTAGGGCTCCCCTAGCCTAAGGCTAGGGCACCCCTAGGCTTAAGCTAGGGCACCCCTAGGCTTAGGCTAGGGCACCCCTAGGCTGAGGCTAGGGCACCCCTAGGCTGAGGCTAGGGAACCCTAGGCTTAGGCTAAAGCTAGGGTTACCCTAGCTAAGGCTAGGGCACGCCTAGGCTTTGGAAGGGCAGCCATAGGCTTAGGCTATGGCACCCCTAGGCTTAGGCTAGGGCAGCCCTTGTCTTAGGCT